>NC_056453.1:17615070-17620070 GCF_018296145.1 Oncorhynchus tshawytscha | reverse complement strand
TGAACAGCATTCTCACATAGGTATTCCTCTTGTCCAGATGGGTTAGGGCAGTGTGCAGTGTGGTTGAGATTGCATCGTCTGTGGACCTATTTGGGCGGTAAGCAAATTGGAGTGGGTCAAGGGTGTCAGGTAGGGTGGAGGTGATATGGTCCTTGACTAGTCTCTCAAAGCACTTCATGATGACGGATGTGAGTGCTACGGGGCGGTAGTCCTTTAGCTCAGTTACCTTAGCTTTCCTTAGCTTTCTTCTTTCACAGAGAGAGAGACAGAGAGAGAGAGAGAGCGAGAGAGAGAGAGAGAGAGAGAGAGAGAGAGAGAGAGTGTGTGTGAGTTGTCTCTGTCAGCGTCTGCGCGAAAGACTGGACTGCAGTACAGGAAAGTAAGTACATGTATGCGTGCGTGCGTGCAAGAAGACCAGTCTTCTGAGCAGACAGACAGCCATCTTCTCCTAGCAACCAATTCCATGAGCAGCAGTAAGAGAGTAAGAGTCCCTCCTTAAATATATATATTTTTACGTTCAATTATTTTATTACATGTGAACAGTTGAGTTCACATTTAGAAGAATTGAAAGATACTTTTCTTTTGAGGAAATGTTTTGGAGAGATTTGGATAGATTGATCGCCCTCATTCATCAGGCTCATCTGCTGAATCATCAGGTAACACATAGAAGGAATGGGATTGGGGGACTATCAAGCCAACAAGAACAAAAATAAGAATTAGGACCTGGATAAACAAACATGAAACCAACAGAGGGAGAAAGAGGAAGGATTTCTAATGGGTTTCTGGAGGACAGTCCAGGCCTTGAAAGTGAAACAAGCAATCACACGAAGTAACAAACAAGCAAAGAGCACTTGGTAAGAAGGTGGGGACATCCTGAAGTATCTTAAATGATGTGTAATGTGCTGTTTCATTGAAAACACACATTTCATGTCTTTATTTGTATTATTCATCAAGTGCATTGTTTAAAAAGTGTATTTGTCTAGAGGTTCATTATTTAATTATTTTGAGTCTAAGAAGTTGGAGGAGGGGTGCTAAACTGACATATGGAATTGTTTTAAGATGGTCATACTATGGATCATTAAGTTATTTAATTTACAATTTTAGGACCCCTTTAGGTATCCCAAATATACATCTAAAACAATTATTTGATCAAATAATTATTTGTGCCTTTACTACTAAAGCCAATAAAGCATTGAATGTAAAGCATTGAATGACACATTCATAAATGGCAAAAAAGACAATCAAAAAACAAATCATAAGAAACACGGTTTTTAAGTGTCTGTCCTAAATCTAGGAGATATTTTAAAAACTAAGGAAAAAATATATATAATAATAAAAAAATAAAAAAAATTTAAAAAAAAATATATATATATATACAGTGGGGCAAAAAACGTATTTAGTCAGCCACAATTTGTGCAAGTTCTCCCACTTAAAAAGATGAGAGAGGCCTGTAATTTTCATCATAGGTACACTTCAACAACGACAGACAAAATGAGAGTGTGTGAAAACCTTGTGAAGGCTTACAGAAAACGTTTGACCTCTGTCATTGCCAAGAAAGGGTATATAACAAAGTATTGAGATAAACTTTTGTCATTGACCAAATACTTATTTTCCACCATAATTTGCAAATAAATAAATTAAAAATCCTACAATGTGATTTTCTGGATTTTCTTTTCTCATTTTGTCTGTCATAGTTGAAGTCCACTCCTTTGGTGGGAGCTTCATCCAGTGGACTAAGCTCGGTCAACACTGCCCTCCCAGTTCTCGCCCCCAGACCCTGCATCCAGTGGACTAAGCTCGGTCAACACTGCCCTCCCACTTCTCGCCCCCAGACCCTGCATCCAGTGGACTAAGCTCAGTCAACACTGCCGTCCCAGGCCCCCAGGCCCTTCATCCAGAGGACTAAGCTCGGTCAGCACTGCCCTCCCAGTTCTCGCCCCCAGAACCTTCATCCAGTGGACTAAGCTCGGTCAACACTGCCCTCCCAGTTCTCGCCCCCAGACCCTGCATCCAGTGGACTAAGCTCGGTCAACACTGCCCTCCCAGTTCTCGCCCCCAGACCCTTCATCCAGTGGACTAAGCTCGGTCAACACTGCCCTCCCAGTTCTCGCCCCCAGAACCTTCATCCAGTGGACTAAGCTCGGTCAACACTGCCCTCCCAGTTCTCGCCCCCAGACCCTGCATCCAGTGGACTAAGCTCGGTCAACACTGCCCTCCCAGTTTTCACCCCCAGAACCTTCATCCAGAGGACTAAGCTCGGTCAACACTGCCCTCCCAGTTCTCACCCCCAGAACCTTCATCCAGTGACTTGAGGTATGTCTGTCAAATGCTCAGTCTGCTCTGCTCTCACGTGGCTGGCCAGGGATCTTAAAAAAGGCTCCGCTCACTCAACAATTAGCTGCAGATGACCCTATGCCTGTTAGCTCTTATGGGAATGAGCTTACTCCCCCCGCTGACTATAAAATATTCTAGGGGGCTTGGGCTAATGCACATAAATGTGCGAAGTATGATTAAAAAAATGGACACAATTGACATTTGGATACAGGAGTAATGTCCTGATGTTCTGGTTCTATCAGAAACATGGTTAAATGGATCCATCTCTGATAAAGTACATTGAAGTGAATAATTAGAATGTATTTAGATGTGACAGGTTACACAAAGGGGCAGGAGTGGCCATATATGTCAAATCTCATTTCAATATTTCTGTTCCCAAGAAATTTGAGCTGCTGGTTGTAGACGTGTCCATAAATCAGAATACACATTTATTTGTTGCTGGGATTTATCGACGAAACTGCAAAATACTCATCCTTGTTTAACTTTTCCGCTCAATGGTTTTTACACAACATGTTTCCGCTCTGATTTAGCCACTGTCTCCTGTATTCAGGACCCTGAGTTGGCTCTAGAAAATGTATCCTCCATATTTATTCCTCTGGTAGATAAACACACCCCTTTTAAACAATTCAGAGTCAAAGATAGATTGAACCCTTGGGTTTTTTTCCGGAGTTATCGGAGCTCATTCAGATGAGAAGTCAGGCCTGGGCCAAAGCAAGGAAAACGGACTCTGTAGTGGTCTGACAATCTTTCAGACAATTGAGAAAAAGAAAAAGAAAACTAAATCAAGCTATTTTTTAAGCCTTATCTCTGACTGCTGGTGATCCTTAACATTTTTTGGATAACAGTAAACTGAAGCAAACAGATTCCTCTTCTTCCCTGGCTAAGCAATTCTGTCTGACTGGCAGCATAACTGAGAAGAATGAGATAAGTGATGCTTTTAATCATGATTTTTTTTATCTCGGCAGGCTTTCTATTTGAGACAAACGGTGGTGTATTTGACCCTGGTCCGTCAATCGACTGCTCTTCCCTCTGCCAGCCTCTAGCTGACTCGACGGTTAACCTGTCAACTTCTGGTGAATCTTTGTTTTCATTTCAACAATTTACTATCTGTGATGTGCTGGATGCCTTGCTTAAGATTGATGTAAAACAAATCCACTGGGGCTGATATGCTTGATCCATTTTTTTGCTGCAGCTCTCTGCCCCCCTGACTGCTGAATAATTAACCCAAATTTACCTGACGATTATATCTGGTACCCAAGGTTTGGAAGGCGGACCATGCTCTTCCCCTTCACAAAGGTGGTGACCCTTGTGACCTAAATCATTATTGGCCTACTTTTAAACTTTCTTGCCTAGCTAAAATAGTATAATCCTCGATGAACTCTCAGCTAAAATCTTACTTATCTTTGAAATGTATTCTTAATGTACTGTTGGGTTTTAGACCGGGCCATAGCATTCTCTGCTGCATCCCTAGTTATGAATAATGTGGTTAACTAAATGGATAAAAAGCAACATTGTGCCGTCCGCTTCATTGACCTGCCAAAAGGCTTTTGATACTGTTGATCACCACCGCCAACGCAGCGTCTGATGATTTAAGCACGTTGGATGGTGTTCGTATTGAACGTGTTCCTTCTTACAAATTTCCCGGCAGCTAAATAGATGAAACGCTGTCTTTTAAAAAGCATATTGATGAGCGAGTTAAAGAAGCTGTAAAAAAAAAAAAAAATGGGCTTCTTCTAGAGAAATAGGTCCTGCATCTTGCTAAATACTATAAAGCAGACGATTGGGTCGACTTTCCTACCGGCCCTAGATTATAGCGACCTCATCTATATGAACACGGCTGCCACTTCATTGAAGCCATTCGTTTATCATAGTGCACTGTGCTTTAGTACGGGTGACAAATTTAGTACTCATCACTGCGTTCTCTACCAGAAAGTTGGTTGATCCTCTTTGATGTCACGTAGGTTGACACATTGCTATGTTTTCATTTATAAAGACGTTTACAAAAAGTCCCACTGCACCTAACATCTTCACTAAACTTTAGACTTACAAGTTACCACACCCAGTCTCAGGGATGGCTAACTCTAGAAATTCCGTTGGTCTCTACTGACTCAGGTAAATCAGCTTTTAGATTTCTTGCACCTTATTTGTGGAACAATCTTCAAAACGTTGTTAAATGTGATGTTCTGGTGCCTCTCGGGGCCTTCAGAAAGCTGACTGAGGACCTAACTACTGATGAATGTGATGTTCTGGTGCCTCTCGGGGCCGGTCAGAAAGCTGATTGAGGACCTAACTACTGATGAATGTGATGTTCTGGTGCCTCTCGGGCCCTTCAGAAAGCTGACTGAGGACCTAACTACTGATGAATGTGATGTTCTGGTGCCTCTCGGGGCCGGTCAGAAAGCTGACTGAGGACCTAACTACTGATGAATGTGATATTCTGGTGCCTCTCAGGCCCTTCAGAAAGCTGACTGAGGACCTAACTACTGATGAATGTGATGTTCTGGTGCCTCTCGGGGCCGGCCAGAAAGCTGACTGAGGACCTAACTACTGATGAATGTGATGTTCTGGTGCCTCTCGGGGCCGGTCAGAAAGCTGACTGAGGACCTAACTACTGATGAATGTGATGTTCTGGTGCCTCTCGGGGCCCGGTCAGAAAGCTGACTGAG
>NC_056453.1:17540070-17610070 GCF_018296145.1 Oncorhynchus tshawytscha | reverse complement strand
TACAAATCCTCTATTGCCCTCAAATGCAAACATAAACATTGAAGCCACTTCCACTGCTTTTTGTATTCTTCCCCTCTAATCAGGGACTGATTTAGACCTTGGACACCAGGTGGTGCAACTAAATATCAGAAAGCCAGCAGTAGACCTCGTAGGGTAAGGTTTGAATAACCCTGATCTAATGCCTATGGGACAGTCCATGGGACAGTCATAAAGAACACTGGAATAGCATTAAAATAGGTTTAATCACAGAGTAAATGTAAAACATATTCTCACTCTGGGTAATTCATCAGCTGATGTCTCATTATTCAATCTGTGCTTGTCAATTTCCTCAACGTGTCTGTGTGTGTATGTCTGGTTGTAACGAGTGTGTCTTGGCAAACACTCTCTCTCATGCATTATAAAATCCACTTGAACTGCACAACCTGGACTGATTAAGAGCTGCATGCATAGACACCCACACGCACATACGAGCACACCCCCCTCCCCCAAGGGGACCAGCGAGCATATGCCACTGTGTATCCCTCTTCAGACATCAATAGCAGAGTGAATCACTGGTCATTGAGAAGAGGATGTTGTGAAGGCATGACTACTGTACGATCATGGCTGTTCTTAACCTTCAGAGAGAGAAAGATTGATGTTCTACTGCAGTGAGTGTGAGTGGGCGTGTGAGTTCCCAGAACCATTGCAGTGAAGGAGCGCGGGTTGCACAGGGGGAGGTGAGAATGAAGAGAGAGAGAGAGGGAGAGAGAGAGAGAGAGAGAGAGAGAGAGAGAGAGAGAGAGCAGGAGAGAGAGAGAGAGAGAGAGAGCGGGAGAGAGAGAGCGGGAGAGTGAGAGAGAGATCGGGAGAGAGAGAGAGAATGGGTGTCATGTTTACTGTATATTTGCATTGTTTAGTATCTACGTCACTTGCTTTGGCAATGTTAACATATGTTTCCCATGCCAATGAAGCCCTTCAAAAATCAAATTGAAATGGAATTGAATGAGAAAGAGACAGAGAGAGAAAGAGTGAGAGAGAGACAGAGACCGAGAGAGAAAGAGTGAGAGAGAGAGACAGAGACCGAGAGAGAAAGAGTGAGAGAGAGAGACAGAGACCGAGAGAGAAAGAGTGAGAGAGAGAGACAGAGACAGAGAGAGAAAGAGTGAGAGAGAGAGACAGAGACCGAGAGAGAAAGAGTGAGAGAGAGAGACAGAGACAGAGAGAGAAAGAGTGAGAGAGAGAGACAGAGACCGAGAGAGAAAGAGTGAGAGAGAGAGACAGAGACAGAGAGAGAAAGAGTGAGAGAGAGAGACAGAGACAGAGAGAGAAAGAGTGAGAGAGAGAGAGACAGAGACAGAGAGCAATAGAAGATACTATTAACAAGATGACATGTAACTGATGACATGTAAACAAGTTACTCCCCCCGACCCTGTTCAAGGGTACATGATTACCAGTGTACTTTCAGAGAGCACATACAAGAATACATACAAAGACACACAGAAGGTAATCATACAGTGCATTCAGAAAGTATTCAGACCCCTTGACATTTTCCACATTGCGTTGCAACCTTATTCTAAAATGTATTAAATCGTTTTTTCCCCTAGTCAATCTACACGCAATACACCACAATGACAAATCAAAAACAGGTTTTAAGAAATGTGTGAAAATGTATAAAAAATGTCAAACAGAAATACCACATTTACACAAGTATTACATCAGTATTCAGACCCTTTATTCAGTACTTTGTTGAAGCACTTTTGGCAGCGATTACAGCATCGAGTCTTCTTGGGTGTGACGGTACAAGCTTGGCACACCTGTATTTGGGGAGTTTCTCCCATTCTTCTCTGCAGATCCTCTCAAGCTCTGTCAGGTTGGATGGGGAGCGTCGCTGCACAGCTATTTTCAGGTCTCTCCAGAGATGTTAGATCAGGTTCAGGCTCTGGCGGGGCCACTCAAGGACATTCAGAGACTTGTCCCGAAGCCACTCCTGCGTTGTCTCGGCTGTGTGTTGAGAATCGTTGTCCTGTTGGAAGGTGAACCTTCGCTCTGGAGCAGGTTTTCATCAAGGATCTCTCTGTACTTTTCTCGGTTCATCTTTCCCTCGATCCTGACTAGTCTCCCAGTCCCTGCTGCTGAAAAACATCCCCACAGCATGATGCCACCACCACCATGATTCACCGTAGAGATAGTGCCAGGTTTCCTCCAGAAGTGACGCTTAACATTCAGGCCAAAGAGTTCAATATTGGCTTCATCAGACCAGAGAATCTTGTTTCTCATGGTCTGAGAGTCCTTTAGGTGCCTTTTGGCAAACTCCAAGAGGGCTTTCATGTGCCTTTTACTGATGTGTGGCTTCCGTCTGGCTGCAGAGATGGCTGTCCTTCTGGAATGTTCTCAAATCTCCACACAGGAACTCTGGAGCTTGGTCAGTGATCATTGGGTTCTTGGTCACCTACCTGACCAAGGCCCTTCTCCCCCGATTGTTCAGTTTGGCCGGGCGGTCAGCTCTAGGAAGAGTCTTGGTGGTTCCAAACTTTTAAGAATGATGGAGGCCATTGTGTTCTTGGGGACCATCAATGCTGCAGACATTATTTGGTACCCTTCCCCAGATCTGTGCCTCGACACAATCCTGTCTCGGTGCTCTACGTACATTTCCTTCGACCTCATGGCTTGGTTTTTGCTCTGACATGCACTGTCAAATCATGTCCAATCAATTTAATTTACCACAGGTGGACTCCAATCAAGTTGTAGAAACATCTCAAGGATGATCAATAGAAACAGGATGCACCTGAGCTCAATTTCGAGTCTCATACACATTTGCAAACATTTCTAAAAACATATTATCGCTTTGTCACTATGGGGTATCGTGTGCAGACTGATGAGAAAAACATTATTTTGTCCATTTAAGGCTGTAACGTAACATTTTGAAAAAGTTAAGGGGTCTGAATACATTCCAAATGCACAGTATCTGCAGCCTAATAAATTCCATTGTTATGGTGGGGTATAATTTACAGTCTCTCTCACTCTCACAGTCTCTCTCTTAGTCTCGCTCTTAGTCTCTCTCTAATTCAATTTCAATTCAAGGACTTTATTGGCATGGGAAACAAACATATGTTAATATTGCCAAAGCAAGTGAAGTAGATAATAAACAAAAGTGAAATAAACAATACAAATGTACAGTAAACATTGCACTCACAGTAGTTCAAAAATAATAAAGACATTTCTAATTGTTGTAACGACGTGCACATAGTTAAAGTACAAAAGGGAAAATAATAAACATAAATGTGGGTTGTTTTTACAGTGGTGTTTGTTGTTCACTGGCTTCCCTTTTCTTGTGGCAACAGGTCACACATCTTGCTGCTGTGATGGCACACTGTGGTATTTCACCCAGTAGATATGGGAGTTCATCAAAATTGGGTTTGTTTTCAAATTCTTTGAGGGTCTGTGTAATCTGAGGGAAATATGAGTCTCTAATATGGTCATACATTTGGCAGGAGGTTAGGAAGTGCAGCTCAGTTTCCACCTCATTTTGTGGGCAGTGTGCACGTAGCCTGTCTTCTCTTGATTAGGGGACTTCTCCAGGTTCATCTCTCTGTAGGTGATCGCTTTGTTATGGAAGGTTTGGGAATTGCTTCCTTTTAGGTGGTTGTAGAATTTAACGGCTCTTTTCTGGATTTTGATAATTAGTGGGTATCGGCCTAATTCTGCTCTGCATGCATTATTTGGTATGGTTGGTGAATGGACCCCAGACATCACAACCACAAAGGGCAATGGGTTCTATAAATGATTCAAGTATTTTTAGTCAGATCCTAATTGGTATGTCGAATTTTATGTTCCTTTTGATGGCATAGAAGGCCCTTCTTGCCTTGTCTCTCAGATCGTTCACAGTTTTGTGGAATTTACCTGTGGCGCTGATGTTTAGGCCGGGGTATGTATCATTTTTTCTGTGCTCTCAGGCAACGGTGTCTAGATGGAATTTGTATTTGTGGTTCTGGAAACTGAATCTTTTTTGCAACACCATTATTTTTGTATTACTGAGATTTACTGTCAGGGCCCAGGTCTGACAGAATCTGTGCAGAAGATCTAGGTGCTGCTGTAGGCCCTCCTTAGTTGGTGACAGGAGCACCAGATCATCAGCAAACAGTAGACATTTGACTTCAGATTCTAGTAGGGTGAGGCCGGGTGCTGCAGACTGCCCTCACCAATTCGTTGATATATATGTTATCTCTCTCTCTCACTCTCTGGTATTGTGAGGTGTGTGTGTGTAACAGCTGCTGTCCACGTGTGTCTTGAAGGCACGCAGATGGAATTTCCTCGTCTCTCTGACTCCAAATCAGTCTGTCCAACAAACTCACAACACGTGTAGGTGTGTGTGTGTGTGTGTGTGTCTGTCTCTGTGTACTGCATCTTTGTGAGTCACCCATTCAGCGAGAGTGTGTGTGTGTGATTATGTTTGTCCATGTGTGGGTGTGTTTGCATATGCACAGGTGTGTGTGCCTTCCTCTCGGGCATGGGGATATCCCTGGTACAGGTGGTAGCTCTAGCCTCTATCTTCTTCACCTGATCTCTCTCTCTCTCTCTCTCTCTGTGTGTGTGTGTCTGTGTGTCTGTGTGTGTGTGTGTGTGTGTGTGTGTGTGTGTGTGTGTGTGTGTGTGTGTGTGTGTGTGTGTGTGTGTGTGTGTGTGTGTGGTGTGGGTGTGGGTGGTGTGTGTGCCTTGCGTCTTGCCACGTCTCCTGGATGATAGTTGGATGTAACAGATGGCCATAGGGCCACAGAGACCAGAAAGACAAGGTAAATGGATAAACAGTAAGCAGACCAGCCAGCATAGTGAGAGAACTGCAGGTTTTCGGGCAATGAGTTAAGCTAAGGCTATTGATGCACCAAGTCTGGAACCAGCAGGACCCTGAACATCTTCCTCTCTCAAGCCATAAACCTGCTAAAGAGTTATTTAAATAGTTAACCAATAGCTACCTGCACTATCTGTATTGACCCTTTTTGCATGAACTCTTCTGACTCATCACATTAGCTGCTGCTACTGTTTATTATCTATCCTGTTGCCTAGTCACTTTACCCATATGTACATACAGTTAAGTCAGAAGTTAACATACACCTTAGCCAAATACATTTAAACTCAGTTTTTCACAATTCCTGGCATTTAATGCTAGTAAAAATGTCCTGTCTTAGGTCAGTTAGGATCACCACTTTATTTTAAGAATGTGAAATGTCAGAATAATATTAGAGAGAATTATTTATTTTGGCTTTTATTTCTTTCATCACATTCCCAGTGGTTCAGAAGTTTACATACACTCAATTAGTATTTGGTAGCATTGCCTTTAAATTGTTTAACTTGGGTCAAACATTTCAGGTGGACTTCCACAAGCTTCCCACAATATGTTGGGTGAAATTTGGCCCATTCCTCCTGACAGAGCTGCTGTAACTGAATCAGGTTTGTAGGCCTCCTGGCTCACACACGCTTATTCAATTCTGCCCACAAATTTTCTATAGAATTGAGGTCAGGGCTTTGTGATGGCCACTCCAATACCTTGACTTTGTTGTCCTTAAGCCATTTTGACACAACTTTGGAAGTATGCTTGGGGTCATTGTCCATTTGGAAGACCCACTTGCGACCATGCTTTAACTTCCTGATTGATGTCTTGAGATGTTGCTTCAATATAGCCACATAATTTTCCTACCTCATGATGACATCTATTTTGGGAAGTGCACCAGACCCTCCTGCAGCAAAGCAGCCCCACAAAATGTTGATGCCACCCCCGTGCTTCACGGTTGGGATGGTGTCCTTCGGCTTGCAAGCCTCCCCCTTTTTCCTCCAAACATAATGATGGTCATTATGGCCAAAATGTTCTATTTTTGTTTCATCAGACCAGAGGACATTTCTCGAAAAGGTGCGATCTTTGTTCCCATGTGCAGTTGCAAACCATAGTCTGGCTTTTTTTATGGCGGTTTTGGAGCAGTGGCTTCTTCCTTGCTGAGCGGCCTTTCAGGTTATGTCGATATAGGACTCGTTTTACTGTGGATATAGATACTTTAGTACCTGTTTCCTCCAGCATCTTCACAAGGTCCTTTGCTGTTGTTCTGGGAATGATCTGCACTTTTCGCACCAAAGTAGGTTCATCTCTAGGAGACATAATTCCTGAGCAGAATGACAGCTGCGTGGTCCCATGGTGTTTATACTTGTATACTATTGTTTGTACAGATGAACAAGGTACCTTCAGGCGTTTGGAAATTGTTCCCACGGATGAACTAGACTTGTGGAGGTCTACAATCTTTTTTCTGAGGTGTTGGCTGATTTATTTAGATTTTCCCATGATGTCAAGCAAAGAGGCACTGAGTTTGAAGGTAGGCCTTGAAATACATCCACAGGTAAAGTGGGGCAAAACATTTAGTCAGCCACCAATTGTGCAAGTTCTCCCACTTAAAAAGATGAGAGAGGCCTGTAATTTTCATCATAGGTACACTTCAACTATGACAGACAAAATGAGAAAAAACATCCAGAAAATCACAGTGTATGATTTTTTATGAATTTATTTGCAAATTATGGTGGAAAATAAGTATTTGGTCAATTACAAAAGTTTATCTCAATACTTTGTTATATACCCTTTGTTGGCAATGACAGAGGTCAAACGTTTTCTGTAAGTCTTCACAAGGTTTTCACACACTGTTGCTGGTATTTTGGCCCATTCCTCCATGCAGATCTCCTCTATTGGTGGCTGACTAAATACTTTTTTGCCCCACTGTACATCTCCAATTGACTCAAATGATGTCAATTAGCCTATCACAAGCTCGGTACTGGTACCTGTGTACTGAATATAGCCAAGTTATCGTTACTCGTTGTGTATCATTCTTCTATTATTTCTCACTTTTTCCCTCAGCATTGTTGGGAAAGGCCCATTAGGAAGCATGTCACTGTTTGTAACGGATATCGTCCTCTTCGTCTGAGGAGGAGTAAGGATCGGACCAAAACGCAGCGTGGTAAGTGTCCATATTGATTTATTCAAAAACACAACTAAACACTGGAACAAAATAATAAACGTGAATCAACGAAACCGAAACAGTTCTGTAAGGTGACAACACACACTAGACAGAAAATAAACACCCACGAAACCCAGGTGGAAAAAGGCTACCTAAGTATGATTCTCAATCAGAGACAACTAATGACACCTGCCTCTGATTGAGAACCATACCAGTCCAAACACATAAACACAACATAGAAAAACAAACATAGACTGCCCAACCCAACTCACGCCCTGACCATACTAAAACAAAGACAAAACAAAAGGAACTAAGGTCAGAACGTGACACTGTTATTCTACACCTTGATAATCATTGAAAAGGAAACGGTGCAGCGCTCGTTCAACAATTAAAAACTCATTTAGGGCTTATTCAAGTTAAAAGATGAACATCTGGGCCATCAAAGGCCTTCATCAGAACAATTACACAAAGGGACTGGAGAGGCACATATACTGTACTGTCGGTCCTAGGGAAGACGTAGCCTTATCTATCATTAGCATTAGCTCGTAACTACACTGGCTAAGAACCAGATGTGGCTGCCAGTGTGACGGGTAGGAGCATGGAAGAAACAACGTGTGATCAAATGATGGAGAGAAATGGAAAAGAAGTTTGAATGTGTTCTCTGACCCAGGGTTGTGCCAAGGTTGCTTCGAGGGAGAGAAGAAAGGAGAGAGAGATAGAGGAGGAGGGAGGACGGGATTGCCCAACCTTGAGGCAGATTTTGCGTGAGTAGAATCTACAGATCCTGACACACACACACAGAAACACACATTAATCTAATTCAAAACAGCTATATAGACCATAAACACACACACACACACACACACGTAACACGTTACAAACACAAATCCCGTATGGGAACGATCACTCGCAGTTGTTAATATTCACAAAACTGCACACAAACACTCAAACACACACCCTTCCCTGGGCGTGGTGCCAGCCTATCCCTTGCTTTGTCCTCACTTATCAGTGTGTGTATGGAAAAGCAGACTGGCACATGAAGAATGGTAAACACACACATTCCCATCTGTACAACAACACACAGACAGTCAACAGTAGCCTGGCAGAAGGTACACACACACACACACACACACACACATACCCACCCACCCACACACACCACAGACACACACACTAACACATCAACACACACATACACACAGACACACTTAGTCACTAACACACACACACAAGCTGATGCACACAGACACACAAAAACACAGATGCTTAGACACACACACACACTAACACAGACATACACATCACTATAATAGGTAAAGTATGAGAGAGAGGCTGAGGGAGGGAGGACAATGAAACAATGGCATACCCAGTAGATTGTCCTGAGGTAATATCTGTATCGGTCATATTGACTCACTGTACCTGCTCCAATTAAAAGGATGTGATTTGTAGCCTTCTATAGAGATCAACAGTCTTTCCAATTAACGCTGGTCTACCTTTTTTTATTTTCTATTACTCTCTCCCTCTCTCGTTCTCTCTCATTCTCGTTTACTCTCTCTCATTATCATTCTCGTTCTCTCTCTCTCTCATTTTTGTTCTCTCTCTCTCTCTCTCTCTCTCTCTCTCTCTCTCTCTCTCGTACCACCTGGCAGCAGAGATTAACTGCCAGGACAGGCGGGAGAGAGGGAGAGAAGGAGGGAGTGAGAGGGGGAGTATGCGAGGAAAGGAGGAAGCGAGGGGAGGCGTGGGAGGTTGAGTTGGAGGGAGGGATGGGTTAAGGGAGGTAGGGAGCGAGGGAGGGAGGGAGAGGAGGAGGAGAGAGATGAAATAGATTTTGCTAGATTCCCAGAGCTTCTGCCCCTCATATTACTTCTCACTCTCCTCCCTACTGCACAGAAGTCTCTCTCTCTCTCTCTCGCTTTCCCTCTCCCTCCCAATCTTTTCCCCTCTGTCCATCAGAGTAACATCTGCAGCCTTACACCAGTAAATGACAGTGCGTGCCAACCCTCCCTATATAATGACTTTATAATAGTATCATGGCTATAGTTGCCATTAGCCTGTGTGTTTGCCCAATCAGAGTTAACAATAAAATAATACTATCTTGCAATAGTGTGCTGGCATAAAACACACAGACACATCATTGTCTTAGAGACAATAATTTGCTTAATTTCACCCATAGGAAACCACTGATTGTAAAAATGGCGTTCAACAGCAGATGTAGGATCAGATCCTATGTTATCCATTAAGAGGATGAAAGGATATTGTTATTAACTGCATCAGTGGTGAAGGATAATTTCTTCCTACTGCTAAAACTACCATGTTCTCTCTTTCTCTCTCCATGCTCCATCTTCTCTCCTTCCCTCCCTCATCTGTCATTATATACTGGATCAGCCAACTCAGTTAACTCCGTCTCTTCTGATGACATTTGTCAGTTTGTGTTATAATTCTACTCTCTGGGGGATCGCTGACAGGCTAGCTGCAGTGGGAGTTATCCAGCACTGAATGAATTGTGACTGACTGATAGATAGCGCTGTGTGTGTGTGTGTGTGTATCAGTGTGTGAGTGTGTATAATAGATAGCAGTGTGTGTTAAGACTGCAACCCCACAGCATATTGCAGCATCAGGAGAGATGAGAGGGGGTTTTCCTTTCAGTCTCTCTCTTGCTATCCCTCCCTCCCTCCATCCATCTCACTCTCTCTCTCTATCCCTCCCTCCCTCCATCCATCTCACTCTCTCGCTCCCTCTCTCTGATATCAGAGTTAGTCTAGATGATAGCTCACCTCACACACACACACACACACACACACACATACACATACACACACACACACACACACACACACACACACACACACACACACACACACACACACACACACACACACAGAGTACCTGCAGCTATGCAGAAAATATATCAGGATTAAAGTAAATCTGAGTTTGTCAAAGAGGGAGAGGGAAAGGAGGAGCAGGGAAGAAAGGGGGAGAGGTTCTTGTTAAAAGGGAATAAGGGAAAAGGGGGAGAGAAGGAGAAGAGAGTTGGGGAGAGGAGAGGAGAGGATGAGAAAGGAGGAGGAGGGAAGAAGGGAAAAGGGGGAGAGAAGGAGAAGAGAGTTGGGGAGGGGAGAGGAGAGGAGAGGATGAGAAAGGAGGCACAGATGAATTGTTTACCTTTTTGAATCATCATAATCTCTACCCACTCTTCCGTTCTGCCTGCCTTCTCCCTCTCTTTGCTTTTTCATATGTTCTTCTCTCTTGCTCCCGAGTGGCATAGCTGTCTAAGGCACTGCAACCCAGTGCAAGAGGCGTCACAACAGTCCTTGGTTCGAATCCAGGCTGTGTCACATCCGGCTGTAATTGGGAGTGCCATAGGGTGGTGCACAATTGGCCCAGCGTCATTATCGTAAATAAGATTTTGTTCATAACTGACTTGCCTAGTTAAATAAAGGTTAAATCAAGGCCTCCCGGGTGGCGCAGTGGTTAAGGGCGCTGTACTGCAGCGCCAGCTGTGCCATCAGAGTCCCTGGGTTCGCGCCCAGGCTCTGTCGTAACCGGCCGCGACCGGGAGGTCTGTGGGGCGACGCACAATTGGCCTAGCGTCGCCCGGGTTAGGAAGGGCTTGGTCGGTAGGGGTGTCCTTGTCTCATCACGCACCAGCGACTCCTGTGGCGGGCTGGGCGCAGTGTGCGCTAACCAAGGTGGCCAGGTGCACGGTGTTTCCTCCGACACATCGGCTGGCTTCCGGGTTGGATGCGCGCTGTGTTAAGAAGCAGTGCGGCTTGGTTGGGTTGTGTATCGGAGGACGCATGACT
Source organism: Oncorhynchus tshawytscha (assembly GCF_018296145.1). NCBI lineage: Eukaryota > Metazoa > Chordata > Actinopteri > Salmoniformes > Salmonidae > Oncorhynchus > Oncorhynchus tshawytscha. Next base: position 17,599,296 of record NC_056453.1, on the reverse strand, counting down.
TTCAACCTTCGTCTCTCCCGAGCCCGTACGGGAGTTGTAGCGATGAGACAAGATAGTAGCTACTGCAACAATTGGATACCATGAAATTGGGGAGAAAAAGGGGTAAAATTCAAAAAATAATAATTAAAATAATAAAATAAAATAAAATCAATGAAATTGCTCCTTCCTCATTCTCTCTGTCTTTCTTCACCCTTCTCTCCATCTCTCCTTATCTCCCTTCCCCATGCCCTCGCTGCCTCTCTTCCTTCCTCATGTCCTCCCTCCTACTCCATGGTGGGTATTCTGACCTACTTGTGCAGTGCTGTCTGTAGACATCATCTAGCTAATGGAACTGGATACAGCAGGTGAATGAGGACAAGCAGGGGATGTAGAGGGAGAGAAAACATTCCCTCAGATAAATACACTACACTATATACCCTCTGGAGAGAGAGGGGGAGAGAGAAAAAGAGAGATACAGAGAGCGAGAAAGAGAGAGCGATAGAGATAGAGATAGAGATAAAGAGATAGGTGAGGAGGAAAGGGCAAAGAGAGAGAAAACACTACACAAACAACAACAAGAAGAATTATCTATTCAAAATGGAGATGTATGGGTAAACCACTTCTCCAATAAGAGCAAAAACATATACATGATCAAATACAGTTCTTAGAATCAACTATTAAAGACTACCAGAACCCACTGGATTTTCCAATTACCTTGAATGAGCTACAGGACAAAATAAAAACCCTCCAACCCAAAAAGGCCTGTGGTGTTGATGGTATCCTTAATGAAATTATCAAATATACCGACAACAAATTCCAATTGGCTATACTAAAACTCTTTAACATCATCCTTAGCTCTGGCATCTTCCCCAATATTTGGAACCAAGGACTGATCACCCCAATCCACAAAAGTGGAGACAAATTTGACCCCACTAACTACCGTGGGATATGCGTCAACAGTAACCTTGGGAAAATCCTCTGCATTATCATTAACAGCAGACTCGTACATTTCCTCAATGAAAACAATGTACTGAGCAAATGTCAAATTGTCTTTTTATCAAATTACCGTATTCACCCTGCTCACCCTAATTGACAACCAAACAAACCAAAACAATTCAAAGTCGTCTCATGCTTTGTTGATTTCAAAAAAGCCTTCGACTCAATTTGACATGAGGGTCTGCTATACAAATTGATGGAAAGTGGTGTTGGGGGTAAAACATACAACATTATAAAATCCATGTACACAAACAACAAGTGTGTGGTTAAAATTGGCAAAAAACACACACATTTCTTCACACAGGGCCGTGGGGTGAGACAGGGATGCAGCTTCTTCATATCAACGAACTGGCGCGGGCACTAGAAAAGTCTGCATCACCCAGCCTCACCCTACTAGAATCTGAAGTCCAATGTCTACTGTTTGCTGATGATCTGGTGCTCCTGTCACCAACTAAGGAGGGCCTACAGCAGCACCTAGATCTTCTGCACAGATTCTGTCAGACCTGGGCCCTGACAGTAAATCTCAGTAAGACAAAAATAATGGTGTTCCAAAAAAGGTCCAGTCGCCAGAACCACAAAAACAAATTCCATCTAGACACCGTTGCCCTAGAGCACACAAAAAACAATACATACCTTGGCCTAAACATCAGCGCCACAGGTCACTTCCACAAAGCTGTGAACGATCTGAGAGACAAGGCAAGAAGGGCCTTCTATGAAATCAAAAGGAACATAAAATTCAGCATACCAACTAGGATCTGGCTAAAAATACTTGAATCAGTCATAGAGCCCATTGCCCTTTATGGTTGTGAGGTCTGGGGTCCGCTCACCAACCAAGACTTCACAAAATGGGACAAACACCAAATTGAGACTCCGCATGCAGGATTCTGCAAAAATATCCTCCGTGTACAACGTAGAACACCAAATAATGCATGCAGAGCAGAATTAGGCCGATACCCACTAATTATCAAAATCCAGAAAAGAGCCGTTAAATTCTACAACCACCTAAAAGGAAGCGATTCCCAAACCTTCCTTAACAAAGCCATCACCTACAGAGAGATGAACATGGAGAAGAGTCCCCTAAGCAAGCTGGTCCCGGGGCTCTGTTCACAAACACAAACAAACCCCACAGAGCCCCAGGACAGCAGCACAATTAGACCCAACCAAATCATGAGAAAATAAAAAGATAATTACTTGACACATTGGAAAGTATTAACAAAAAAACAGAGCAAACTAGAATGCTATTTGGCCCTAAACAGAGAGTACACAGTGGCAGAATACCTGAACACTATGACTGACCCAAACTTAAGGAAAGCTTTGACTATGTACAGACTCAGTGAGCATAGCCTTGCTATTGAGAAAGGCCGCCGTAGGCAGACATGGCTCTCAAGAGAAGACAGGCTATGTGCTCACTGCCCACAAATTGAGGTGGAAACTGAGCTGCACTTCCTAACCTCCTGCACAATGTATGACCATATTAGAGAGACATATTTCCCTCAGATTACACAGATCCACAAAGAATTCAAAAACAAATCCAATTTTGATAAACTCCCATATCTACTGGGTGAAATTCCACAGTGTGCCATCACAGCAGCATGATTTGTGACCTGTTGCCACAAGGAAAGGGCAACCAGTGAAGAACAAACACCATTGTAAATACAACCCATATTTATGCTTATTTATTTTCCCTTGTGTACCCTTAACCATTTGTACATCGTTGCAACACTGTATAGACTGTATATATATATATAATATGACATTTGTAATGTCTTTATTGTTTGGAAACTTCTGTATGTGTAATGTTTACTGTTCATTTTTTATTGTTTATTTCACTTTTGTATATTATCTACCTCACTTGCTTTGGCAATGTTAACATATGTTTCCCATGCCAATAAAGCCCCTTAAATTGAATTGAATTGAATTGAGAGAGAACGATAGAGATAAAGCGATAAAGAGATAGGTGAGGAGGAAAGGGCAGAGAGAGAGAGAGCGAAAAAGAGAGAGAGGTAGAGAGAAGAGAAAGGGTTGAGGAGGAGGAGCGGGGGATAGAGGGAAGAGAAAGAGGGGGGTAGAAAGGGAGAGCAACAGAGGGAGAGAGTCATTTAACTGGACCTAGATATTTTGTTATATAATTTGTTCATGGGGACTTTAAGATTGTCTGTGCCCTGTCTCAAGCGCACATAAGTCTCTCTCTCTATCTCTCCATTCCTTCCCTTCCTCCCCGTCTCGCTCTCGATCTGTAACCTCTCTTCTGTCCCCAAACAGGTCTGGAATCAGTCCGAGGAGGCATTAATAAATCAAGGAGAAGAAAGGGCAGGGAGGAAGAGAGAGTGAAAGAGACAGAGGCAGAGAGAAAGAGACATAGATAAAGAGACAGACTGTCACTTCCTGTCTCTCTCCCTCTCTCTGCAGCTCTGTGATTGTATTGATGGAAGGAGGTCAATGATCACGGTTTCAAGGAAACCTTCAAGGAAACCTTCAAGGAAACTAATGGGAGTGTGTTATCATTGAGTCTGTGTATTCTTCGCCTTCCAGAAACCTTGGCCATATGACTACTTCTTGTGGTGTATGTATAGTGGAGGGTGTACAGTTGGGTTCCTCAACGGTTCTTTGGGAAGGGTGATGGTTCTATGTGGAACCATACTGACCCAAGAATCCTTTTGGTTCATGCAGTTGAAAAAATAAATGGTCATTTCCACTTTTAGTGATAATTAAAATGTAGGGTTGGTGGCTCATTATAATATCTTAGGGCGTTGTTTGGGCAGAGCTCTTTTGTGCATCCGTAAGTGAGAGTCATTCCAGTTGAACTAATCTGTTGTGTTATGCTATTACATGTTATATATGACTATGGCCAGGAAACGGTATCTTGTGACAGACTCATGTATGACCTTGTGTTATGTAAGTCAGTCGTTCTCAAGTCTCTCCTCAGGGGGCCCCCAGGTGTTCCACAGATAGCACAGCTGATTCAACGTGTTAATAAACACGGTTATTAAACCATGATACAAAACGTTGAGAAAAGTTATTGATAGAACCATTCACCATAAAAGTTCATAAAGAACCATATAAAGGGTCCTATATTGCCCCAATGTCACACCCTGATCTATTTTACCTGTCCTTGTGATTGTCTCCACCTCCCTCAAGTTGTCACCCATCTTCCCCATTATCCCCTGTGTATTTATACCTGTGTTCTCTGTTTGTCCGTTGCCAGTTCGTCTCGTTTGTCAAGTCAACCAACGTTTTGGTTCTCAGCTCCTGCTTTTCCCGTCTCCCTTTTTCTGGCCCTCCTGGTTTTGACCCTTGCCTGTCCTGACTCTGAGCCCTGCTGTCAGACCACTCTGCCTGTCCCTGAGCCTGCCTGCCGTCCGGTACCGTTGCCCCACCTCTGGTTTACTGACCCCTGCCTGCCTTGACCTGTCTATTGCCTTCCGCCTGTTGGAATATTAAACCATTGTCAATTCTACATGTCTGCATCTGGGTCTTACCTTGATTCCTGATACCCAAAAAGGGTTGTAAGCACAGCAGAACCCTGTTTTGGCCTTTTATTAATAGTTCTTTATAAAACCTTAGGAAATGGTTCTTTATAGCACCATTCGGGTTCCATTTAGAACCTTAAAAAAAAGGGTTATAGCAACATAGCACTAAATAGAACCATTTGTTTTTAACGTGTAATGTTGATATCGTGGTCACAATGATTGCCTTCTAAATGGCCTCTCTGCCCCCTACTCTCCTGCTCTCTCTTTCTCCCTCCTCAGGTCTTGCCCTTTTTTCCATCCCCAGTATCTACAGTACCAGTGGTATCTCCCTCTATACTCCCGGTGCGCTGACAGATCGATGTGCGGAAGTGTCCCTCTGTCCAAGACAACCTGAGAATCACTGCACTATTGACTGGGGATCCTCCAAAACTCATCTGAGGAGGGGAGGAAAGAAGGGATGAGGAAGGCAGAGAGCGCTGGCCTCCCTCCAGTTCCCTGTCACCCTGCACTTAACTGCATTTAACTGGCATCCCTCTCTTTTTCTAACCTCCTCCATCCTCTTCTCTACTTTCACTCCCTTTCTTCTCTCTCCTCACCCGTCAGCCCTTTCGTCCAAATCCCCTTGTCGACCCTTCACCCTGCCCTAACTTCACCACCCCCTATCCCACCTTGTAATATGAAGTCAAGCACATCAGTGGCCTACACAGACTGTGACGCCAAAGGAAATCATTCAAGAGAAGCTCAGTAATAGGAGACTCAAATCAGTGCAGGCGAATGGGACTAGCTTTCTCTGATCTTTATCAAAAGCCGATTGAAATCAAGCTGACGTTGGCACTTCCTGCACACGCGCACACACACACACACACACACACGCGCACACACACACATGCGCACACACACGAGGAATGATTATGAAGAGAAAGTGCCAGGGTGCTCAGAAATGCTCTTTGGCAGAAATTATTTTCCTTTTCAGAAACAGACACTTCATCAGAACACTCCTAAACGAAACTAGCAACCGTTGCCAGGAAGTGTGTACCCGACCACCCGTTACCTTGGTTACTATTGTCTCAGTTTGGCTGTGTGTTCTCATGAGGGAGAAGGGGGTTGGCGTTTTTTGCAGACACTGCAACAATGTGAAACAAAGGGATGCACACACACACACACACACACACACAAACACACACACACACAAAGTGCCGTGTTGCCCAGACAGAATATGTAGGTTCTCTCCCTATGTGGTTGTTGTGATTCACAGCACATGTTTTTGGCTGGGGACGCCCTCTAGCCAGGGCGGACGGCGTGCGTGTGCGTGACTCACCCGGCCAGTACGATAAAGAAGTCGAGCCTGTTCCAGGTGTCTCCTAGATAACACTTCTTCCCAAAGATGCCCAGCGCCACCATCTTGATGACCATCTCCACCGCAAAGAACGCAAAGATAAAGTCATCAAAGTCCTAGGGAGAGGGGGGGAAACACACGCATATGAAGAAAGAGAAATAGACATGACATGAAACCCCAGAGAGACAGGGGTTAGTGTATGGATGAGTGTGTACCGTATAAGTGGGTTGGGGGGGGGGGGATGGATAGAGAAGGGTAAAAGGAGACAGTGTAAGACATGGGGAGAGAGAGTAAGGTTATGCTATGCTAGTGGCCGGACTGTGTTGATCACAGAGGTAGACGCCCAGCGCTACACGACTCCTCACAACGTGGACTGGTACATAAAAAGGCTTCTGAAATAAACCTCTTATTGCAGATACAGTGACATTCTTTCCCTCTGCGAAGTTGCACGGTAACAGGAGCACGAGACAGACCCCACTGGGCACAGATGTTTGTTCAACGTGTAGTTTTGATTTTACATTTGCGTTCAACGTGAAAGCAACAAAAAATGGCACCGTGTCATTGGATTTAGGTTCAAAGTTGCGTGAATATTTTGGGGGGAAATTCCCTCATGTTGGTTACTTTTTTTCTAATCCAATCAGTTTCTCCGTTGATTCAATGTCATTGCACTAAATGTTTGGGTTGAAATGACGTGGAAACAACATTGATTCCACCCATTTTGCCCAGTGGGAAATGGAGAGGAGAGAGATGCTGACTCATCACACATGTGAGCACACACAGACAGGTACAGTCATCTCATCTACTTTGGGGTTGAATAAACCGCCCTCCTTATTTCTGCATCCTTGTGATTAGAGTGTAATCTGAATAATTTTCAGAGTAAACAGTAGAGCACATCCCTGGATTAACATCCCTGGAATTTGTTTATCTCATTAAATATGCAAAGCCTTTTGCTGAGTTTAGACTGAGGAGAATCACATTATTAAGTAATGCGAAGCCTCCCAATGACGTGAGGAGTGTGTGTTTTTGTGTGTGTATGTGTGTGCGCACACGCACACACACACCTGAGAGTTCTAGCCAGATGGAATCCATTTGAGTTTAAACACACTGGATACACAAACACATGTGTCTATAGGGCTGGAATGTAAATAGAAATATAGTGTACTGGAGATGAAGCCTGTAGAGAATAGAGCAGAGAGAAGCTCATGGTATCTGTGAGTGATGAGCCATGCAATCCCCTTCCCTAACCCCCTGTTCACATGCAGAGAGAGAAACACACACACACTGCTCAGAGGGGAGTACAGTTCTAGGCAGGTAGAACCAAGAGGCACATAGCTGGGATTTCCCAATGTGAGAAAACCTGTGTGTGTGTGTGTGTGTGTGTGTGTGTGTGTGTGTGTGTGTGTGTGTGTGTGTGTGTGTGTGTGTGTGTGTGTGTGTGGTGTACGTGTGTGTGCGGTGTACGTGTGTGTGTGTGTGTTTGTGTGTGTGTCAGAAAGCGAGAGCAGGATTCAACGAAGCATGGAGAAGGAGTCTAACACACACACACACACACACACACACACACACAGCTGGCTCCCAGAGCGGAGACACCAGTGGCCTGTGCGTAACGCTTCAATGCTCACCCGCTCCCCTTCTCTTTATCTCTCCTTCACTTGTCTTGCTCTTTCTCTCTCTGTTTCTCTCTCTTAGATTCTACCTCAATTTATCTCCTATTTTTTCTCTCTCTCTCCTCCCTTATTAAATCACTCTTCCATATCTATATCTATACACATATATTATTCCATCACTTATTTCTGTCTTATTACTCTGGTTATGCCTCTGCCGCATCTCTAATTTCAGTCTTATTACTCTGATTATGTCTGCAGTAGCTCTTATTTCTGTCTTATTACTCTGATTATGTCTGCAGTAGCTCTTATTTCTGTCTTATTACTCTGATTATGTCTGCAGTAGATGTTATTTCTGTCTTTTACTCTGATTATGTCTGCAGTAGATGTTATTTCTGTCTTATTACTCTGATTATGTCTGCAGTAGCTGTTATTTCTGTCTTATTACTCTGAATATGTCTGCAGTAGCTCTTATTTCTGTCTTATTACTCTGATTATGTCTGCAGTAGATGTTATTTCTGTCTTATTACTCTGATTATGTCTGCAGTAGATTATTTATGTCTTATTACTCTGATTATGTCTGCAGTAGATGTTATTTATGTCTTATTACTCTGATTATGTCTGCAGTAGCTCTTATTTCTGTCTTATTACTCTGATTATGTCTGCAGTAGCTCTTATTTCTGTCTTATTACTCTGATTATGTCTGCAGTAGATGTTATTTATGTCTTATTACTCTGATTATGTCTGCAGTAGCTCTTATTTCTGTCTTATTACTCTGATTATGTCTGCAGTAGATGTTATTTATGTCTTATTACTCTGATTATGTCTGCAGTAGCTCTTATTTCGGTCTTATTACTCTGATTATGTCTGTCTTATTAGATTAGATGTTATTTCTGTCTTATTACTCTGATTATTATGATGTTATTTCTGCTGATTAGTAGATGTTATTTATGTCTTATTACTCTGATTATGTCTGCAGTAGCTCTTATTTCGGTCTTATTACTCTGATTATGTCTGCAGTAGCTGTTATTTAATTTCTGATTATGTTTAGATGTTATTTTGTCTTATTAAAAAAATGTCTTATTACTCTGATTATGTCTGCAGTAGATGTTATTTATGTCCCTGATTTTCTCAGTAGCTCTTATTTCGGTCTTATTACTCTGATTATGTCTGCAGTAGCCCAATGTCATGGTATCCAATTGTTAGTAGTTACTATCTTGTCTCATCCTTACAACTCCCATACGGGCTCGGGAGAGACGAAGGTCGAGAGCCATGCGTCCTTCGAAACACAACTCAACCATGCAGCACCCGGAAGCCAGCCACACCAATGTGTGGGAGGAAACACCGTGCACCTGGCGACCTTGGTTAGCGCGCACTGTGCCCGGCCCGCCACAGGAGTCGCTGGTGCGCGATGAGACATGGATATCCCTGCCGGCCAAACCCTCCCTAACCCGGACAACGCTAGGCCAATTGTGCATCGCCCCACAGACCTCCCGGTCGTGGCCGACTGCGACAGAGCCTGGGCACGAACCCAGAGTCTCTGGTGGCATAGCTAGCGCTGCGATGTAGTGCCCTACACCCCTGCGCCACCCCGGAGGCACTATAGCTGTTATTTCTGTCTTATTACTCTGATTCTGTCTGCAGTAGCTCTTATTTCTGTCTTATTACTCTGATTCTGTCTGCAGTAGCTCTTATTTCTGTCTTATTACTCTGGTTATGTCTGCAGTAGCTCTTATTTCTGTCTTATTACTCTGGTTATGTCTGCAGTTGCTGTTATTTCTGTCTTATTACTCTGATTCTGTCTGCAGTAGCTCTTATTTCTGTCTTATTACTCTGGTTATGTCTGCAGTTGCTGTTATTTCTGTCTTATTACTCTGGTTATGTCTGCAGTAGATGTTATTTCTGTCTTATTACTCTGGTTATGTCTGCAGTAGCTGTTATTTCTGTCTTATTACTCTGGTTATGTCTGCAGTAGCTGTTATTTCTGTCTTATTACTCTGGTTATGTCTGCAGTATCTCTCTTTTAAAGGCATAGTGCTGCAGTGCACAGCACTGGGTGTCTGTGTTGCTGTCTCTCTGGTGCTTCGTCACACTTGTGTGTAAAGCTCTGGACCTAAACAATGGCATCATGCCGTGGGAACAGCCGTGTGTGCGTGTGACACATGCGCACACACACCCTCTTACTTTCTCTAGCTCTCCGAGTGGCCTGTACTATGGATGACTATACTGTAGTCTCCTAGCCCTGTCTATCTGGACTATACCACTGAGCCATGTATTCAACTGGCCATAGAAGCCTCAATGACAATGATACTGGTTTATTAAAGCAGCTGATTCCTGACCTGCCTTGACTATAACATCTGACCCTGGGGTTCAGACAATGATGATTATCTGTAAATCCGTTCAGCTCTGTTAATATATTGATATCAGAAGGGTGGGAGGCAGGGAGGGAGGGAGGGGATAGAGAGAGAGAGAGAGCAAGAGAGAGAGAGAGTGAGAGAGAGCAAGAGAGAGCGAGAGAGCAAGAGAGAGTGAGAGAGAGTGAGAGAGAGCAAGAGAGAGCGAGAGAGCAAGAGAGAGTGAGAGAGCGCAAGAGAGAGTGAAAGAGAGAGTGTGTGAAATAGAGAGAGAGAGAGTGTGAAATGAGAGAGAGAGAGAGAGAGAGAGAGAGAGAGAGTGAAATGGAGAGAGAGAGAGAGAGAGAGAGAGAGAGAGTGCAAAATACAGTCGATAGGAAGTTCAAAAGGCCAATCACATCCTTTCCCGGGATCCTTTAGGGAGCCACACGGATCCTCTCCCTCTGGGCAGGAATGAAACTGGAACCCCATTCAGAATGCTTCTCTGATTAACCTCTACTCCCTCTCTTTCCTCTCCCTCTCTTTCCCCTCCAGCCATGCTGCCTTTGGTGCAGTATTCAATACACAAAGCAGAGAGAGGACTGACACACACACACAGACAAACCGCTGCCTATGTAAGTCAACCCACACAGATATGCACCTTGCGAGATACTGTGCAGTGCACACACTCTCTATGCCGGAGGTAGAACGTGTGTTGGAATGATTGAGTGGTTTTGCAGGCAGAAATGGGGAGGTGGGAGTGCATTGAGCATTGAGCCACATTCCGACATGGAACTAGTGACATTTGTCCTGATTCCATGTTACTGTAGCAGAGGAAGGGTTTCTGGGAACTGCAGAGTGTGTGTGTGATTGCGAGTGTTTTGAGGAACCCCAGGCGAGGAGCGATAGAGAAGCCTCTATCTCTGCATCAGCAGTTTATATTTTATATGTGTTTGGAGATGGTTTGACTTGGAGAGATACTCCTGCATGTGTGTGTGAGTGTGCATGTGTGTGTGCGTGTGTGTGTGTGTGTATCACACACACACACACCAAAGCTTCACACACACTCAGACACGTGTGTGTGTGTGTGTGTGTGTGTGTGTGTGTGAGTGTGTGTGTGTGTGTGTGTGTGTGTGTGTGTGTGTGTGTGTGTGTGTGTGTGTGTGTGTGTGTGTGTGTGTGTGTGTGTGTGTGTGTGTGTGTGTGTGTGTGTGTGTGTGTGTCTCGGCTACAGATGCTAGCTGACAGTATTTGAACCCTGCGATAATCTCATTCAGAGCTCTGACAGGCAGAATTAGCATACATAGTGGCTATATTTTCATACGAAGAATATTCAGTTGGAATGTTGTTATCTATGTTATTTCAACCAGACACACACACACACACACCCACCCACACTCTTTCTTTTTGTTTCAATCACACAGACTCACAATTGTTATTTCAACTACTCATAAGCAATACGTTTTCCCAAAACTCTTAATGATCAATTAAAGGGGAAGTTGAGGCGGAACTAACCAGTCTGTAAGTATTGCTGAGAAAACACTCCGGGTAAGATTATAACTGGAGGTGTGCCCAACAGCAGTGTAAGGCTAGTAGCCAGTCCATCTAATGGACACCTCAGAGTATAAGTTAAATATGTTGTTCTCCAACAACTCAGTCTGATCATTAGTGTTCTCTTTAAGTTCACTCAGCATTATTAATGTAAACACACACACACACACACAGACACACACACAGACACACACACACACACACACACACACACACACACACACACACACACACACACAACACACACACACACACAGAGACACACACAGACACACACACACACACACACAGCCACACACAGACACACACACACACACACACACACACACACATGAAAGGGCACACAAATACTCAGAGAACTAGACTTGGCTCAGGAGGCCATGAGGGGAGGGGAGAATATTGTCTCTCGGTGAAGGGTGATAACATGTCTCATAACAGAGAGATGAAGGAAGAGTGAGAGAGAGAGACAGAGGGAGAGATGAAGAAGAAGGGAAACAGAAAGAGAGAGATGGATGGAGAGAACATGTAATGGATGAAAGTGCGTTGAATCTCTAGGCTGCACATGTATCTGCAGTGATAGCATGCACCTCACTGTCTGACATCAGAGAGATGAAGAGAGGGAGAGAGGGAGAAAGAAAGAAAGCGAGAGATAGAGATAGAGGGAGACAGAGAGAGACAGAAAGACAAACCAGACAGAGATAGAGAGCGATGGAGGGGTAAAAGGAGAGATGAAGAACATACCTCCAGGATCTTGCATCGTTCCGACTCACAGTCGTGATCCTCACAGGGTTGGAACATCCCCAGGGTGACGCAGTTCAACAAGATCACCAGCATGGAGGCTCGTTCAAACCACGTAGAGGATAGGGAGTTAAGGAACACAATGGGGAGGTGCTAGAATCATACACAGCCTTACATAAAATACAAAAGACACAGAAATTAGAGTATGCATTTTGTACTTTGCATTCATTAGGATCCCCATTAGCTCCTGCCAAGGCAGCAGCTACACTTCCTGGAGTCCAAACAGGAATAAAATAATTACATCACAACAAAACAACAGCCTACATCATAAACAAAATAATACAATACATTATTACATTATCACTCAATCACAAATGTACAATTTAAAATGTACAATACTACAATGATACAATATTATACTGTGTGCATGTGTGTTGAGTGCATGTGTTAGAGTGTGTGCGTATGCGTGTGTTCGTCCGCGTTGTGCCACGAGGTGATGTTTTATCTGATTATTTTTTAAATCTGATTTTACTGCTTGCTTGAGTTACTTGATGTTGAAGAGAGTTCCATGTAGTCATGGCTTTATGTAGTACTGTGCGTTTCCCAGACTCTGAACTGGACTTAGGAACTTGTGAAGGGACCTCTGGTGACATGTCTCGTGGGGTAACGGTGTCTGAGCTGTGTGTTAGGGACTTGTGAAGGGACCTCTGGTGACATGTCTCGTGGGGTAACGGTGTCTGAGCTGTGTGTTAGGGACTTGTGAAGGGACCTCTGGTGACATGTCTCGTGGGGTATGTAACGGTGTCTGAGCTGTGTGTTAGGGACTTGTGAAGGGACCTCTGGTGACATGTCTGAGCTGTGTGTTAGGGACTTGTGAAGGGACCTCTGTGACACGTGGGGTATGGTGTCTGAGCTGTGTGTTAGGCACTTGTGAAGGGACCTCTGATGACACGTCTCGTGGGGTAACAGTGTCTGAGCTGTGTGTTAGGGACTTGTGAAGAGACCTCTGGTGACATGTCTCGTGGGGTAACGGTGTCTGAGCTGTGTGTTAGGGACTTGTGAAGGGACCTCTGGTGACATGTCTCGTGGGGTAACGGTGTCTGAGCTGTGTGTTAGGGACTTGTGAAGGGACCTCTGGTGACATGTCTCGTGGGGTAACGGTGTCTGAGCTGTGTGTTAGGGATTTGTGAAGGGACCTCTGGTGACATGTCTCGTGGGGTAACGGTGTCTGAGCTGTGTGTTAGGGACTTGTGAAGGGACCTCTGGTGACATGTCTCGTGGGATATGTAACGGTGTCTGAGCTGTGTGTTAGGGACTTGTGAAGGGACCTCTGGTGACATGTCTCGTGGGGTAACTGTGTCTGAGCTGTGTGTTAGGGACTTGTGAAGGGACCTCTGGTGACATGTCTCATGGGGTATGTCACGGTGTCTGAGCTGTGTGTTAGGGACTTGTGAAGGGACCTCTGGTGACATGTCTCGTGGGGTATGTCACGGTGTCTGAGCTGTGTGTTAGGCACTTGTTAAGGGACCTCTGGTGACACGTCTCGTGGGGTAACAGTGTCTGAGCTGTGTGTTAGGGACTTGTGAAGGGACCTCTGGTGACATGTCTCGTGGGGTAACGGTGCCTGAGCTGTGTGTTAGGGACTTGTGAAGGGACCTCTGGTGACATGTCTCGTGGGGTAACGGTGTCTGAGCTGTGTGTTAGGGACTTGTGAAGGGACCTCTGGTGACATGTCTCGTGGGGTAACGGTGTCTGAGCTGTGTGTTAGGGACTTGTGAAGGGACCTCTGGTGACATGTCTCGTGGGGTAACGGTGTCTGAGCTGTGTGTTAGGGACTTGTGAAGGGACCTCTGGTGACATGTCTCGTGGGGTATGTAACGGTGTCTGAGCTGTGTGTTAGGTGTTTGAACCGACAGCTCGGAGCTTTCAACACGTCAATACATCTCACAAAGACTAGTAGTGGTCGTAGTCCCTCTCTCCTCTACTTTGAGCCAGGAGAGATTGACATTCATGTTAATGATATTAGCCCTCCGCGTACATTTAAGGGCCAGCCGCCTTGACCATACACATGGCCAGTAGTCCAGGCGTGATAAAACTAAGGCCTGTAGGACTTGTTCTATTGATTGTGATGTCAAGAAAACAGAGCAGTGCTTTTCCAGGACAGACTTCTCCCCCCATCTTAGCTACCGTTGCATCAATATGTTTTAACCATGACAGTTTCCATATATTTAGGGCAAACTTATATCTGGCCAAGCATTCTAAAAGTGACTGCATTGTTTTGGTAGTGTTGCAGGGTTTTCATTTGCTGTGGTAGCTGGTGTGTATAATAGTGGGTCATGAGTGTACATAGTAATACATGTGCTACTGAAAATGTATATGGTTATATTACATAGGAACAATGGTCCAACACTAATAGCAATTTGACTATTTTATAACAAATGGATAGCGGTCGCTGTCCACGGTTCTGAAACACCAGTGTGCTGTTGAATTGGCGCCTCTTCCTAGACCATGCTGCTATGTGCATAATAGCAAAGTTTCCCAGCATATTGGTGTTGAGAACAATGTGGTGGAGGCAGCAGCGGAGTTAGGAGACGTGAAAATAGCCCTTGCCTTAATGGTCTAAGAAAATTGAGGAGAGAGGAAACCCTTAATTAATTAGGTCTATAATCAACAGCCTAACTGTGCCGGACTTTATATAAATCATCCACATATACTGAACAAAAAATATAAACGCAACATGCAACAATTTCAACGATTTTATTGAGCTACAGTTCATGTAAGGAAATCGGTCAATTTGAACAAATTCCTTAGGCCCTGATCTATGGATTTCACATGACTAGACAGAGGAGCAGCCATGAGTGGGCGAGGGCAGGGCATAGGCCCACACACTGGGGAGCCAGGCCCAACATGTCTGAATTTGTTTTTTGACACAAAAGGGTTTTATTACAGACAGAAATACTCCTCAGTTTCATCAGCTGTCCGGGTGTCTGATCTCAGACGATCACGCAGGTGAAGAAGCTGGATGTGGAGGCCCTGGGCTGTCGTGGTTACATGTGGTCTGCGGTTGTGAGGCCGGCTGGAGGCCAAATTCTCAAAAACGACGTTGGAGGAGGCTTATGGTAGAGAAATTATCATTAAATTCTCTGGCATCAGCTCTGGTGGACATTCCTGCAGTCAGCATGCCAATTGCACTCTCCCTCAAAACTTAAGACATCTGTGGCATTGTGTCATGTGACAAAACTGCACATGTTGCGTTTATATTTTTGTTCAGTATACAGTACCAGTCAAAAGTTTGGACACATCTACTCATAGCAGAGTTTTTCTTTATTTTTACTATTTTCTTCATTGTAGAATAATAGTGAAGACATCAAACCTATGAAATAGCACATACAGAATCATGTAGTAACCAAATAAGTGTTAAACAAATCAAAATATATTTTATATTTGAGATTCTTTAAAGTAGCAACCATTTGCCATGATGACAGCTTTGCTCATTGTGGTGGTCGCTACAGCAGGGAGGAAAGACAACGGGTGCTAGTCACACAGTCACTTGCTGTAAAGAAATGATTTACACAGTGCCGCAAGTCTGAGCCAGGCACAATAAAATCAATTGCGGTCAGATTCCTTCTAGTCATCCGTGTGTCTTAATTATTTAATCAAACCGTGTGCTTAAAGCATCAGCCAAGCTCAGTGGATATAGCTGATTCAATTAAAACATATATGATGTGTCTATTCATGGCAAAAATACACTTTTAAAATTTCAACCAATTGATTGGTCGAAAGAACAGACGGCTCTCGGTCAACCAAGATTTTTATAGTCGGGAAGAGCACTAGTATATCGGCACACTGGTACATAAACACACTTTACTGAAGGCTAGCGGTAGGTCAATAGTAAAATTTGAAAAACGTAAGGGGCCAAGACAGCTACCTTGAGGCATGCCTAATTCGACCTGATTTACATTAGAGAGGCATCCATTAAAGAACACCCTCTGTGTTCTGTTAGGCAATTCTCGATCCACGATATGGCAGAGGATGTAAAGCCATAACACATGTTTATTCAGCAGCGGACTATGATTAATAATCTCAAAAGCTGCACTGAAGTCTAACAAAACATCTCCCACATTCTTCTTATTATCAACTTATTTCAGCCAATCATCAGTAATTTGTGTCAGTGCTGTACATGTTGAGTGCCCTTCCCTATAAGCAATGTATCTAGTCAAACAATTTGTTTTCAAAAAGCTTAAAGGAACAAGAACAATCTACACAGATTCAGTGTTGAATATTAACTTGCTCAGATCACTTGAGAGAGAGTGAATGAGAGCGGGTGAGAAAGAGAGAGAGCGGGCGAGACAGACAGACAGACAGACAGACTCAGTCAGAGAATCACTTCTAAAAGTAAAGACAGTTTGTTGTATTGGACATATATTTTATTGACCACCTGAGCATTCTGAATCTGGTTAGAGGATGAACTGAAGCCAACGATGTGAGCACAATCAATATGGAAGGTAAACAACCATTTATAAACACAGACGATCCTGTGCCTGATATAATAAAGACACACTCAAACACGCTGTGAAAGCTACAGATAATAGATCAACACAGTCAGTAACCTCACTTCACCCCAGTTAACTGTGTTAAACACTGACACCGTTTGTCATCCCAGTGTGCGTGCGTGTGCCCTTGCTGTGTTAGGACAAACGACCTGTCATTTTTTAAATCCCATTAGAAAACGCCCAGTCGTCCATCACATCAACCCACAATGCACTGGGGTCAGACTGGGTCCACAGCAGGTGCAGTGCTCGGCGTGGGATGAAGACATTGATCTATAGGCAGTTTTGTGTTTTTCACCTTAATGGTTCAGGCTGGGTTTGAGGGAAGATGAGTTGATCTTAGATTCGGTTCCGATGGGAAACATCTACCTGGAGCGCAGGTCTAAATACGAAAGGAAACACTGTTTTTCCTATATCCAAAGGAAACACTGTTACCCGCATACACAATGATACACCAAAGGGATTCAATTAAACGCAACACACCAAAGAACAGGAAGAGAGGAAATGCATCATCATCAAACAGGAAACGAAGAACTATAAGAGTGCCTGGCGGCAACAGCCAGCCCTGGTTACCGTAACTGAGGGAAATGCAGAACAAAGAGACTAGACACCCGTGACTGTATTGTTATCATGGTTTGACAAGGAAATTATACTACATCACTCGCTTTATACACACACACACACACACACACACACACACACACACACACACACACACACACACACACACACACACACACACACACACAGCAGGTAAATACATACACACACACACACCAAACTGCAACCCCACGGCAATTCGCTACATACACTTGTATTCTACGTGGAATACTTTTCATACTTAATAGTTGTAACTTTCTAAACAGAGCAACTTTCCCCTCTTGGGCTAGCGATGGACTGTGTGGTGTCACTATGTCACCACTGGCATCTGGCCTGGTGACTATCTTCATTCATAATGGAAACACTGACAGACAGAGTAGGGACAAATGAATAATGTACACAGATAGATACATTAATACTGGACACACATACACACACTCACATTAATAATGTACATATTGTCTGGCTAATCAGCAGTTGATCAATGGCGTTGGGTTGACACACACTCATTTCTATTACAGCTCTAACGGTGGACAGAAAGAAAGATGGGTAGACCAGCAAACCAACCTACCACATTTTTACAGTTCAATAGACAGCACCAGAGCAATACAGGTGTATAACTCACCTTTCACATGCTATCGGAAACGCGGAACATCCGAGTTCAAATTGTGTGTGTAGAGCTTCCTATTGGTTGATTCTGATACTTCCCAAGTGGGAAACTAGGGATCATTTTTTTGGCCCCCACCCCCATCCCTGGTTTCTACGAACGCCCTACTCCACAGTACAGACGTTATAGAAGAAATGGATCACCGATCAAAATGTTATACAGGGAGGCAGCGAGAGATAAAAGAAGAAAACAAAACATTAAACATGACTCATCTAATCGATAATTACTTATTAAAAACTGCCCTTCTCTCCTCCCTTCGTTACTCCCCCTCTTCAGTTTCGGATTCGTAATTAAACAGAAAAGTGTGTGTGTGCTGGAGAATGACACACACACAGAGAAACACCTTGTTGGTGTCAGCACATAAACAAATGATGAAGCCCTGAGGGATGGTTTCAATTAGATCAGACACACAGGGATATGCTCTGTCAAAAACCCTCTCTGATGGCAAGAGCTGTCACCACACACACACACACACACACACACACACACACACACACACACACACACACACACACACACACACACACACACACACAGACACAGCCTCGTCAGAGAAAGCAGGATCAAACATTCGTCAACACCTTCCAGTGTATTCTTGTACAGCATCCTTCCCTCATCGGGGTCCCCTCAGACACACACACACACACACACACCTTTCTCAAAGCCAATGCCTAGTCCTTCAATGAGGGGGGAAACCATTTTAAAGTCCTTAATGCCCTTCCCTCCATCCATCTCTCCTTCCTTCCCTCTCTAATGATAGAACTCACACACTAGGACACAAACAACAAGTCCATACATTCCTGAGAAACAACAGAGAGACGGAGGGAGAGAGAGAGAGAGAGAGGAAAAAAAGAGAGAGGGAGAAGGAAAGAACAATAGAGCAAGAGAGAGAGAAACCTGACTACAGAATGTGATGGAGAAGAAACTTTAGATTAAGGGTTTGGGTAAACTTTCATATCACTAGGGGTGAAATGCTGTTTTTCACTCACAGTGTTGTTCTTTCTCTGTGCATGAGTTCTCGTAAACGCACTTCTTCCATAAACAACAACAAAAAAAGCCCTCGCTCAGTCAGCTCTATCATTTAAACATTTTATTCTGACAGACTTTAGTCAGTGTCAAGCCTTCCTTAGCTGTTCAAAAGGAGACTACTCTCTTTCACTCATCTTGTTGTTTCTCTCTCTTCTTCAATCTCAATATGTTTTTCTCTCAGTTTAGAGTGGTCATGTTTGATTCAGGATCAGAGTACTTCACGCTGCAAGACTACAGTTATCTCCTCAAAAAGAAACATGGACTTTTCTCTCCTCTCTCTCCTCCCTTTTCGCTCTCTCTCTCTCTCTCCTGTCTACCTATCCCCAGGCTCTTCTCACTATCCTCCCTCACACCTCACCCTATTTTCTCATCTGTCCCCTCTTTGAACGAGTCAGTGAAAACATGACATCATCCCCTGGTTTGACGGACAGGTGGGGAGGAGACAAGTGTGGTGACATTCAATAGCCAATCCGTGTGAATAGCCGGAACCATTGGGCTGTGAAGTCACGACACATTGGGTACACTTTTTAAAAACCTGTGTCTGTCTGTCTAGAACTTCCTGAAAAGGGCAGGCTGGGAGTTTGGGTTGGAACATGGGGGGAGGAGAGAAATTAAAGCAGTAGACTGTATCACATGGAGGAGATGGAGAGGAGAGGAGAGGAGAGGGAGAGGAGAGGAGAGGAGAGGAGAGGAGAGGAGAGGAGAGGAGAGGAGAGGAGAGGAGAGGAGAGGAGAGGAGAGGAGAGGAGAGGAGAGGAGAGGAGAGGAGAGGAGAGGAGAGGAGAGGAGAGGAGAGGAGAGGAGAGGAGAGGAGAGGAGGAAGGGAGGGAGGGATGGTGTGTATATATGGAGAGAGAAGGGGAGCGAGGAAGGGGGAGATGTGACTAGAGAGAGGCCCTGTTCACATTCAATCCCTCAGAAAGTGATAGGAGGAGAAAGAGATGGGGAGAGGAGAGGTAGAGAGACATTGGGAGAGGAGAGGCAGAGAGGGAGTGGGGAGAGAGGGATGGGGAAAGGCAGAGAGGGAAGAGGAGAGAACTACAAGAGGTGGCAAATGAGGATTTAGTGTTTTGTCACCTTTGTTTCTCAGAGAGAGGAGTTAGAATGAAATCGTGGAACTGTGGTTTAATTGGAGCTGTTCACAGTCTAATGTTTCTGGACAGGAAATCGTTGCCGAGGCGATTACAAAATGGCCTCCGAAAACAGTCAAGAGGGCTGCTGCCATCGCTCTCTTTAATATATCTTCTCTCTCTGTCTGTATCGCTCTCTCTCTCTTTCTCTCTCTCTGATATAGTATAGTATGCAGTATGTATGCACATTCTGTACCTCAGAGGCCAAACTTTTCAAAGCTTCAGAAACACACACCTTAAACCCTCAGGTAGAACTGCAGGGAAAAGTTCCTGAAAAGGCCAGAAACAACCTCTCCCCGCACATACCCTTATCTCTTCCCCTCCCTACCTCTCCTTTCCTCCCTCTCCACCCCTTCTACGCCGCTCAAAACTTCTCAAAGCTCTCTCACATCTCTCTCTCAAACATTTTCTCTCACTTTCTGTCTCCGCCAGCGTCTCCCCATCTTTTTGTGAAGGGATTGACAGAGATGAACCCGCTTGGGGGGAAAGCTGTGAACGTGTCAGAATGAAAAGAGAGATAGAAGAGAGAGGAGAGAAAAGGAAGGCGGGAGTATTCTCATGAAAGATTTACTGTGTGTGTGTGTATGTATGTGTGTGTGTGTGTGTGTGTGTGTGTGTGTGTGTGTGTGTGTGTGTGTGTGTGTGTGTGTGTGTGTGTGTGTGTGTGTGTGTGTGTGTGTGTGTGTGTGTGTGTGTGTGTGTGTGTGTGTGTGTGTGTGTGTGTGTGTGTAAAAGAGAAAGAGACAGGTGCAGACCTCAATGTTAAACACACAGGACAAAGTGTAAGAAGTTGTAACTTTGAAGTTCTCTGATGTCCGCACTGCTATGTGCTACATCATTAAATCTCTCTCTTCAAACACGGTTTTCAAACATACTATTTTAGACGCTCTGCTTTCCTCATTCCAGACAGCTAGTTCACCCCTGGAATGCTCTCTGGAGAGGAAGTCGACTGAGAGGAAGTTCGACGACCTACCTCTCGAGAGGTGAGGAACATCAAACTGCAGTCGATTTTATTCCACACTCGCATCACCACGTTACCATTCAGTGTACATGCATGCTGTGTTTTAGAGTGTTATGGAAAGCAGTGTTGTTACTATAGCGTCGAAGAGACGCCGTAAATGCGCAAGTCACTGTGCACCTGGACCCAGTCTCAGATAATCCAGCATGGTCACACATTATAATCTGCTATTCTCTCCCTCCTCTGCCTCATCGCTTCTCCCGGTCCTCCTCTCAACAGAACAAAGTCACCCACCTGTGCTTCTATGCTCTGTGCTTTAAGGGTAAATACCCAATGTTACGCCATAAAGCCAGACAATGGCTGAGTCCATGTCATCTCCAGTGCCTTAAATAGCCTGGTGCGCCCAACCGTGCAGTCGCTCTCTCTTTGTCTCTCTCTTTACATCCGTGCAGTCTCACTCTCTGTCTCTCTCTTTACATCCGTGCAGTCTCACTCTCTGTCTCTCTCTTTACATCCGTGCAGTCTCACTCTCTGTCTCTCTCTTTACATCCGTGCAGTCTCACTCTCTGTCTCTCTCTTTACATCCGTGCAGTCTCACTCTCTGTCTCTCTCTTTACATCCGTGCAGTCTCACTCTCTGTCTCTCTCTTTACATCCGTGCAGTCTCACTCTTCTTCTCTCCTCACTTAAAGAAGCGTTACACGGTGGACAAACATTGAGTTTATTATTTGAGTTTATTATTTTTTTCTCTCACCCTGATTTGCCTCATGTTTTAGGATTGTTGGAGCTATGTGGAATTACAGTTTGACTGCAGCCCAGCCAGGCTAAATTGAAGTGACATATAGTAGTGTACCAACAGGACAGCACGGCCTTATCGTCAAGGTGATTGACTCCACGGTGGTAGAGATGTGACTGTGCAGGAGACCTTGGGATGCTCAGCTGAGTCCAGGACTCCGGAAACAGCATTTCTTAGCAACCGACAGGCCGCAGCAGAGGTGTGTGTGTGTGTCCGTGTGCCTATCTGTCTGGACATCTGTAAGATAGGGTGGGTAAACCCAAGAGAGAACAGGGGAGATATTATTTTTGGGATGGGGGATACCTGGGTAGTTGCACAACTGAATGCATTCAACCAAAATGTGTCTTCCACATTTTACCCAACCCCTCTGAATCAGAGTGGGGGGGGGTTGCCTTAGCATCCACGTCAATGGTGCCCAAAGAGCAACAGTTTTATGGGGGTTAACTGCCTTGCTCAAAGGCTGAACAGCAGATTTGTCCACCTTGTATGCTCAGGGATTGGAACCAGCAACCTTTCGGTTACTGGACCAACACTCTTAACCACTAGGCTACCTGCCGCCTGCCACCATGTTCTGACTGGATGTGAGCAAACAGCTCCCTCCAGCTCTCAGGATATGGTCATGTATTTATTTAGTAAAGGTTTAATATCTCAAGTAAATAGTAAAGTCTTTATATGGTCAATTCCATTTCTAACGATTTTTCACTGAAAATGTATGCTGAAAAAAAAAAATCATCTAGTTTAACACGAAAGCAGCTCTGAATTAAAGCAAAAAAAAGTACTTTTTTTTTTGTCTTCCCCGCTTCCGTTCTAGACTTTTCCAAAATAAGTCCATATAACACAGTGTCGGTGTTAGAATCTTAATATCACAAACACAACTGCAGTTATAACCAGTTTTAGGAGGGCATGTCATTTTGTGAATGGTTTTCCCCCCATTGCCCATCCTTCTCCTGACAGTTGAATGTGCAGTGCTCAGCTGACAGTCACCCCGATAGTAGTTTAGATTCCTCGAAACTGAACCTAAACTATACCGAAACAAATTTCACACGTACAACAACAGATGAAATAAATGAACTAAAATATGATGGGTGAGAAAGGGGATGAATGGGGGAGTTGATGAGTAAGGGGAAGCGAACAATGTAGAAGTATGCAAATCACCAATTGTGAATTAAAAACAGGGTCGGCCATTCTACTGTTTTGATCTATTCTAATCTCAAAACAGTGTACCCTATATCCATAGGCGGAAATCCCAGTGGGGATGGGGAGGACCCGAACCCCCCATCCTGGGAAAAATATGATTTCTCCCCCCAATATATCACTGTAAACATAACTATGTAATTTCAATAATATTAATAATACGCAATGAAAGCACTTGTGCTGATTATAGACACTCAATAGCGTGTTTTTAAGTTTCAAAAGATTGTGACCCCCGCACTTTGCCTCACAATGGTTTGATCCACTGCCAGTTCCTTATCTGGCAGGTAACAGAAGGTTCGTATCTACTGTCTGAAAGGCACTCAATGCACGTAATTGACGTGAGGTTAATCCAGTCAATCGCGCCATAGCAATGGATTTTAAATATTTGTTTTATTTATGTTGGCAGGGTTTACACACACACTAGCTGAATTTGCAGAGCTAGCGGGCAAACATTGACTATCAAGCTAGCTAGTACCTATTCCATTTATGTGGCGCCGTCAAAGATGGAATCTTTGCTATCGTCAGTTTATTCCAAGATCAGCATGCAGCTGTAGTGCTTCAAAGTCCCTGTGATAAGGTTAGCGATAAACTGAACTCCCAACTGAACAGAACTACACTCTCTTCTACCATTGTCTTAAATATCTTTAATGGTCTCGTTGCAAAAACTAAATTGTCGCTATGGGACTTTGAAGCACGTGTGCTGATCTTGGAGTAAACTGACAATAGCAAAGATTATAGCAAACACCACAGAAGTGGAATTGGTGCTCGCTAGCTTTGCAAAAGGTTGCAGCATATGTTGGGGCGGCAGGGTAGCCTAGTGGTTAAACCGTTGGACTAGTAACCGGAAGGTTGCAAGTTCAAACCCCCGAGCTGACAAGGTACAAATCTGTCGTAGATTGTCCACTGTTCCTAGGCTGTCATTGTAAATGAGAATTTGTTCTTAACTGACTTGCCTAGTTAAATAAAGGAAAAAATGTTGTGTAAATGGTGAACTCATACAGCTGTCAACTCTTGTCACTGCAATCCGTTTCACATTTGCTAGCTACCTTTTAGATCGAAGCCCATATAGAATGACAGAAGATAGGGCATGTCATTTTTTCATAAATTCTTATGATAGAAGCACATCTCCTTTTGCACATCTACTGTGTGTGTGTGTGTGTGTGTGTGCGTGTGTTTGTGCAGCTAGCCAGGTAGAAAAATGTCAGAAAAAAGTAAAAAGACAGTATTTTTCAGTGCACCAAAACGCAAAGCAAGAACCCTAGTAGCCTAAGACTAGTTGATAAAATGTTCATTAGAAAGAAGTGAAATGCTAATGGAAATGTTTCACAATGATGTCATTAGGCAGATCAGGCAACAGAGGGCACACAGACAGCAGAGCTGGGGACAGATGGGCAGGGACAGACTGGCAGGGAGTCTCAGGTAAGTTTGTTGAGTCTTTGTTTGACAACATTATGAAAGGTTCTACATTTGTAAAATAGGGACATAATTGGAAAATGCCATGGATACCCCCACTCTCAACTTAAACTGGTGACTGAACTAAGATTTGTTTAAGGCAATGGTATTGCTGTTGTGATTAACCTTGTTTTCAGCGGCACCAGTATAGGGGACAGTGGCACAGCCACGGCATGACCAGGTGTCACCCTTGTTGCCAGCAGCACCAGTATAGGGGACAGTGGCATAGCCACAGCAGGCCCAGGTGTCAACCTTGTTGCCAGCAGCACCAGTATAAGGGACAGTGGCACAGCATTGTCCAGTTACCTCAGTGATGGCACTAAACCATATCAGCCACACCCACAATTTATAGAACCGCAAACTCTTGCCAACAGAGTGTTGTGAGATTTCAAGAGAGGTGGTTTGGCAATTTCCCCTGGCTACCTTATAATCCATCAATAAAAGGAGTGTTGTTTTCAGTGTAACCAAGGGTTTTCAAGCCAGCCATCTATTGGCCAAAGAGCGGATGCTGCCTTCATTAGTGCAGGATTTTGGAACTGGAGAAAAGCCATTGTAAAATTCACAGCACATCAAAACTGTCAAACTCACCACCACTGTGTAACTGTAACAGCACATCAAAACTGCCAAACTCACCACCACTGTGTAACTGTAACAGCACATCAGCTGAATCCAATCAGTGTCCAGTTATCCAGCGCGTGGGGTAAACAGCAGAAATGACGAAAGCTACCTTGCACTGTTTGAGAAAGCAACAACATTGATTGAATCTATTGAGACAAAATCAAGACGATTTACTGGCAAAGCAGTGGATCACTATAGGGCAGAATTTTTTTAAGTGTTGGATGGTGTGGAGGTTCAGTTTGGCGACCGTTTTGACCAGGACAGTCTAAACATTCTGTAAAAGTTGGAAAGAGTGCTTCTCATGGGGGAGTTGGATGAGTCTCTAGATCAGTACCCTGAGCTGAAAATAGATTCTCTTTCGCAACAAATACCCCTGTAGCAGCAGTTGAGAGGCAGCAGAGGTCCTCAGGAGGCTTCCAGTGGAGGTGCGGGGGTTGGTTGACCAAGTTGAGGTGCTGATCAGAATTTTGTCTGTAATGTACATAAAGACAGGCTGGACAGTCTTGAAGAAAAATATCTGCCAGCAATTTGTTGGATCCATTGAAACCCTCAAGCATTTTGATCAGTAGTGTGTATAGTGTGTATAGCAGTGGTTCTCAACCTTTTTTGAGTACTGGAACCCCTGCATATTTTGAGGAAAGGCAGGCAAGGTTTTGAGTGGTCCTCAGGGATCTCCACCCCCTCTATATTATATGTAAAGTTAGTGGAATCCTTGTGCTGCTGAATACGTTCATTACACTTTTTTATTTCATGGACCCCTTGCCATTACACCAGGGACCCCTAGGGGTCCACCTACCCTGTTTGAGACCCCCTGCTGTATAGTATGTTAGTTTTTATTTTGTTTAGTCGTTTTTAGTACATGACAGTACACTTACTAATGATTTATTTTATTTTATTTAAAATTGCATACTTTGTGTGACATACTTGTCCATAGCTGTTGTTTGAAGAGTTGAGACACTGACTGAACAATAACTAAGTATTTCTGAAGGATATTTTGGTTGATTTGTTTGGGTTTTTCATTTAAGTAGTTATCTTGCTTTTGGAACTGTACTTATTCTGAGCGTTTTGTTCTTGTAAAGATGTTGTAATAGACTCAGTGGCACATATTTAATGATATTTAATATTTAATTTAATTCTTTGAGATGAGATCGCACCATGTTCATTGTATTTATGAAACCTGCAACCCATACAGTGTACAGTACCATTACCGCCTACAGGCCTTCCTTGGTATTGCTGGTTGTAAATACAAATACCTGCATACATACTGGACTGATAAGGAACACTGCTATAACTATTTATACTAACTACTTAGTAGTAGTATTATAATGATTTAAACATTTTAACAAGTTAGGGCAACCCTTCATTTAACTACTGTACCTATCAATTATCCAGTAGTGGTAATTATGGTTCCTCAATATACATTTAACATATTACAACGTAGGCTATGTGTTACAGCACTGCTCTTGGTGTCCCCCTCAGGAATTGCTCTTGAGACAATTCCATGTAATTGTCCCCTCCAAAGTTGATATCAGATTTTCGCCCCTGACCATATCAGTCCACTGAATCCTGTCTTATCAGTCTACTCTAGGCCAGTGGTTTCCATTCCAGGGGTACTAGGACACCCGGGGGTACTTGGCCTATCCACCACAGATGAAGAGAAGACTCATGAGATACTGGTAAAATGTACATGGGTGGGGGGGCTATTTCAGGGGTACTCTGGACAGAGCAAAACTCAGTTGGTGGTACAGGAACCGTGAAAAGGTTGGGAGCCACTGGTCTAGGCTACCCAGTGAGAACGTAAGTAATTGTACATGCTGATCCACATCGGACATCGGGTGAAGACTGTTGGAGACTGTGGTGATGAGGCTTGTGGAACCTTAAGTCGGGGAGAAATGTCACCATGGACAATTTCTTTGCATTACTGTCATTGGCCGGCACAATGAACAAAGTGAGTAGGGAAATCCCTCCGTCTACGCAAAGGCACAACGGTGCTGAAGAATAACAAGACGACGGGGAAACAATAAAGAGAGAACCGGAGACTATTACACACTACAACCAAACAAAGGTACACTACATGACCAAAAGTGTGTGGACCCTTGAACATCTCATTCCAAAATCATGGGCATTAATACGTAATTGGTCCCCTCTTTGCTGCTACAACAGCCTCCACTCTTCTGGGAAGGCTTTCCACAAGATGCTGAAACATTGCTGCGGAGACTTGCTTCTATTCAACCACAAGAGCATTAGTGAGATTGGGCACTGATGTTGGGCGATCAGGCCTGGCTCGCAGTCGGCGTTCCAATTCATCCCAAAGGTGTTCGATGAGCTTAAGGTCAGGGCTCTTTGAAGGCCAGTCAAGTTCTTCCACACCGATCTCGACAAACAATTTCTGTATGGACCTTGCTTTGTGCACAAGGGCATTGTCCTGCTGAAACAGGTAAGGGCCTTCCCCAAACTGTAGCCACAAAGTTGGAAGCACAGAATCGTCTAGAATGGTATGCTGTAGCGTTAAGGTTTCCCTTCACTGGAACTAAGGGGCTTATCCCGAACCATGAAAAACATCTCCAGACCATTATTCCTCCTCCACCAAACTTTACAGTTGGCACTATGCATTCGGGCAGGTATTGTTCTCCTGGCATCCGCCAAACTCAGATTCATCCATCGGACTGCCAGATGGTGAAGTGTGATTCATCACCCCAGAGTCCAATGGCGGCGAGCTTTACACCACGCCAGCCGACGCTTGGCATTGCGCATGGTGATCTTAGGCTTGTGCGCGGCTGCTCAGCCATGGAAACCCATTTCAAAAAGCTCCCAACGAACAGTTATTGTGCGGACGTTGCTTCCAGAGGCAGTTTGGAACTCGGTAGTGAGTGTTACAACTGAAGACAGACGATTTTTACGCGCTATGCGCTTCCATTCTGTGAGCTTGTGTGGCCTACCACTTCGCGGCTGAGCCATTGTTGCTCCTAGACGTTTCTACTTCCCAATAACAGCACTTACAGTTGACAAGGGCAGCTCTAGCAAGGCAGAAAACTGACTTTTTGGAAAGGTAGCATCTTATGACAGTGCAAAATTGAATGTCAGTGAGGTATTCAGTAAGGCCATTCTACTGCCAATGTCTGTCTATGGAGATTATATATACTATATATAGTGCCGTGAAAAATAATTTGTCCCCTTTCTGATTTTCTCTATTTTTGATATTTTTGATACTGAACGTTATCAGATCTTCAACCAAAAGCTATTATTAGATAAAGGGAACCTGAGTTGACAAATAAACTAAATTGATACTTACTTTACATATTTAATTATTTAAAAAAATGTATGGAACACCCAATTCCCCTGTGTGAAAAAAATGTATTGCCCCTTTACACTCAATAATTGGTTGTGCCGTCTTTAGCTGCAATGACTGCATCCGAATGCTTCCTGTAGCTGTTGATCAGTCTCTTACATCACTGTGTAGGGATTTTGGCCCACTCTTGCATGCAGAACTGCTTTAACTCAGCAACATTTTGGGGTTTTCAAGCATTTACTGCTTGTTTCAAGTCCTGCCACATCTCAATTGGGGTTAAGTCCGGACTTTGACTAGGCATTAGAAATCTTCAAATGTGTTGCTTTTGAACCATTTTCATTTAGACTTGATCCTTGTGTGTTTTGGATCATTGTCTTGCTGCATGACACAGTTTCGCTTCAGCTTCAGCTCAAAAACGGGCGGCCTGACATTCTGTAGAATTATCTGATACAGAGCCGAATTCATGGTTCCTTCTATTAAGGCAAGATGTCTAGGTACTGAGGTAGCAAAGCATCCCCAAACAATCCCACAACCCCCACCATGCTTGACCGTCGATATAAGGTTCTTACAGTGGAATGCAGAGTTTGGTTTTTGCCAAGAATAATGGGACCCATGCCGTTCCAAAAAGTTCTACTTTGACTCATCTGTCCATAGCACATTCTTCCAAGACTCTTGATGATCATCCAGTTGCTTTCAAGTGCTTTTTTGTAGTCATCTTTTTGGATATATACAGTACCAGTCAAAAGTTTGGTCACACCTACTCATTCAAGAGTTTTTCTTTATTTTACTATTTTCTACATTGTATAATAATAGTGAAGACATCAAAACTATGAAATAACACATATGAAATGATATAATAACCAAAAAGGTGTTAAACAAATCAAAATGTATTCTAGATTTTAGATTCTTCAAAGTAGCCACCCTTTGCCTTGAGGATAGCTTTGCACACTCTTGGCATTCTCTCAACCAGCTTCACCTGGAATGCTTTTCCAACAGTCTTAAAGGAGTTCCCACATATGCTGAGCACTTGTTGGCTGCTTTTCCTTCACTCTGCGGTCCAACTCATCCCAAGCCATCTCAATTGGGTTGAGGTCGGTGATTGTGGAGGCCAGGTCATCTGATGCAGCACTCCATCACTCTCCTTCTTGGTCAAATAGCCCTTACACAGCTTGGAGATGTGTTGGCTCCTAGTCCTGTTGAAAAACAAATGATAGTCCCACTAAGTGCAAACCAGATGGGATGGCATATCGCTGCAGAATGCTGTGGTAGCCATGCTGGTTAAGTGTGCCTTGAATTCTAAATAAATCAGTGTCACCAGCAAAGCACATCCACACCATCACACCTCCTCCATGCTTCACGATGGGAACCACACATGCGATACCCTCCTTTCACCTACTCTGCGTCTCACAAAGACACAGCCTGTTGGAACCAAAAATCTCAAATTTTGACTCAAAAAACCAAAGGGCAGATTTCCACCGGTCTAATGTCCATTCTCATTTTCTTGGCCCAAGCAAATTTCTTCTTCTTATTGATGTCCTTTAGTAGTGGTTTCTTCTTCGACCACGAAGGCCTGATTCGTCTCCTCTGAACAGTTGATGTTGAAATGTGTCTGTTACTAGAACTATGTGAAGCATTTATTTGGGCTGCAATCTGAGGTGCAGTTAATTCTAATGAACTTATCCTCTGCAGCAGAGGTAACTCTGGGTCTTCCTTTCCTGTGGTGGTCCTCATGAGAGACATCATAGGCTTGATGGTTTTTGCGACTGCACTTGAAGATACTTTAGAAGTTCTTGATTTTCCATATTGACTGACCTTGATGCCTTAAAGTAATGATGGACTGTCATTTCTCTTTGCTTATTTGAGTTTTTCTTACCATAATAAGGACTCGGTCTTTTACCAAATAGGACTATCTTCTTTGTACCACCCCTACCTTGTCACAACACAACTGATTGGCGCAAACGCATTAAGAAGTTAAGAAATTCCCAAAATTAACTTTTAACAAGGCACACCTGTTAATTGAAATGGATTCCAGGTGACCACCTCATGAAGCTGGTTGAGCGAATGCCAAGAGTGTGCAAAGCTGTCAAGGCAAAGGGTGGCTACTTTGAAGAATCTAAAATGTCAAATATATTTTGTTTTGTTTCACACTATTTTGGTTACTACCTGATTCCATATGTGTTATTTCATAGTTTTGATGTCTTCAATATTATTCTACAATATAGAAAAACCCTGGAATGAGTAGGTGTGTCCAAACTTTTGACTAGTGCTGTATATATCTGGGAGACAGCAAAAAAAAAAAAAAATGCTATTCTATTCTCTTCAATTTAAAAAGTATTGTGACGGCTTAATGTATCACTAAAAAAAACTTTTTCACACCGTCCCTTGACAAAATCATTCATAATATGTTTTCCAAATTCGTAGGCTAAGAAGACATGTTTGTGTAGAGTGGAAAGGTAGCTGTGCCAATGCAAATGTACACAACCACCGCAGTGCAGTATACAGTAGAAATATACAGTGTACATCTTACAGTAGGGTAAGATTATGGCCGTATCAATAATACATGGTATTTAAAGATTCATGTTGTGGCTCATGGAAATGTTACCTAGTGCAATTCTTAGGTGATCTCTCTCTCTCTCCTACAGAGAAAAGCAGAGAGAACACAGAGAGAAAATGCTTCGGTAAGGGGGATGAGCTGGTGAAAATGCGGTGTTATGCTCTCTGCATAAGATGTTTTTAAGAATGACTGTACCTGAAAAGGGTATACATAATATATATATATATATCTCCACTGATTTTTCAATTCAATAAAACATGTAAATTTCAGCCTTTTCGATGATAGGCCCACTATGATATGCTGCATGGCAAATACCCTGTTATATATTGTCCTTTCCATGCACTCCCAACTGACACATTCATTAGTTTTATTTCACCTTTATTTGACTAGGCAAGTCAGTTAAGAGCAAATTCTTATTTACGAGGACTGTTCACCCCGGCCAAACCTGGACGACGCTGGGCCAATTGTGCGCCGCCCAATCACGGCCGGTTGTGATACAACCTGGAATTGAACCAGGGTCTGTAGGTACGCCTCTAGCACTGAGATGCAGTGCCTTAGACCACTGCGCCACTCGGAGGCCAAAAAGAGCACGTTAAGAGCCAAGACCACAACCCCTACTCAAGTGCAGGTGTAGAATTTTAATTTGTGCCCGTTTGCTACAGTAGGAAAATGATGGACATTTTTTTGGAAGGCAAAATCAAGTCTGAATTTTGTGGAAGCCTTTTTAAACTTTAAATACACCACAAGTTTGACATGTCCTGCATTGCATGAAAGTTCCCCTGCAAGAGGGTGATCAAATTATTTGTAGCATTCGACAACATGGTCCTAAAACTTATCTGACCACAAATCAACCACAAATCAATCACTTTAAAGCTACTTGCAGTCGGTCATAATGAGTTCTGAGAACTGTCTAATAGCACTTACAGCCTTACTCAGAGCACTTCGATCACACTTCACACTGTAGTGTGCACCCTAATACCTTCATAATCAAGAGTACACAGAGAGATTACATATGTATAGGGTTCTATTATAATAACGCAGATCAACTGGTACACACACCAAAACAGTCATTCACAGCATGTGTGCTGGCTCCTTCAGAACGCACCATTGGTCAACACTTAACAAAATTATTTCACACCCGAGACACACACAGACACAGACACACACACCAGTGTCACGGTACTTAAAGAGCACTAGGAGACATCAACACCCTGCTAACACCATACTTAAATAACCCATGGACACACAAAAAAAAAAACGCTGCCCAGCACCTCTCTGTCAATTAGGATGACAGATGTGGTGTTACTTTCTCTGTGACAGACACTCTGCTGCCAATATAGAACCCAGAGACAACTGCCAACCCACAGGAACAGATATGTGTGTGTGTGTGTGTGTGTGTGTGTGTGTGTGCTTGCGTGTGTGTGTGCCCAAACCTCATCCTAACTCCCCCACAAAGCCCCCAGTGGACCAGTCCACCCACACTACTGACACTGCTGGGGATAAGGAGGGAGGAGGTAGAAAACGTGATTAGGAGGCAAGAGAGAAGAGGCAGAAAAACATTGAGGAGGAATCAGAGACAAAGAGGGAGCAAGGGTCATCAGAGAGAGGAAGAGGAGGAAAAGACAGAAAGAGTAAAATAATTGATCTGAATGCCATGTCCATCTTTAATGCAGAAAATAAATTATCTCTCATCCCTCTCTCCTTCCCTCTAGCCACCCCTCTAGCCATCCCTCTCTCCCTCCCTCTAGCCATCACTCTTTCCCTCCCTCTAGCCATCCATCTCTCCCACCCTCTAGCCATCCCTCTCTCCCTCCCTCTAGCCAGCCCTCTCTCCCTCTCTCTAGCCATCCCTCTCTCCCGCCCTCTAGCCATCCCTCCCTCCCTCTAGCCAGCCCTCTCTCCCTCCCTCTAGCAGGCCCTCTCTCCCTCCCTCTAGCAGGCCCTCTCTCCCTCCCTCTAGCCATCCCTCTTTCCCTCCCTCTAGCCATCCCTCTAGCCATCCCTCTTTCCGTTCCTCTAGCCATCCCTCTCGCCCTCCCTCTAGCCATCCCGTTCTCTCTCCCTCCCTCTCTCCATCCCTCTTTCCCTACCTCTAGCCATCCCTCTTTCCCTCCCTCTAGCCATCCCTCTCCCTCCCTCTAGCCATCCCTCTTTCCCTCCCTCTAGCCATCCCTCTCTCCCTCCCTCTAGCCAGCCCTCTCTCCCTTCCTCTAGCCATCCCTCTCTCCCTACCTCTTTCCCTCCCTCTAGCCATCCCTCTCTCCCTCCCTCAAGCCATCCCTCTTTCCCTCCCTCTCTAGCCATCCCTCTTTCCCTCCCTCTAGCCATCCCTCTCGCCCTCCCTCTAGCCATCCCGTTCTCCCTCCCTCCCTCTAGCCATCCCTCTTTCCCTCCCTCTAGCCATCCCTCTCTCCCTCCCTCTAGCCAGCCCTCTCTCCCTCCCTCTAGCCATCCCTCTCTCCCTACCTCTTTCCCTCCCTCTAGCCATCCCTCTCTCCCTCCCTCTAGCCATCCCTCTTTCCTTCCTCTCTCCCTGCCTCTAGCCAGCCCCTCTCCCTCCTCTAGCCATCCCTCTAGCCATCCCTATCTCCCTCCCTCTAGCCATCCCTCTCTCCCTCCCTCTAGCCAGCCTTCTCTCCCTCCCTCTAGCCATCCCTCTCTCCCTCCCTCTTTCCCTCCCTCTAGCCATTCCTCTTTCCCTCCCTCTAGCCATCCCTCCCTCCCTCTAGCCAGCCCTCTCTCCCTCCCTCTAGCCATACCTCTCTCCCTCTCTCCCTCCTCTCTCCCTCCCTCTAGCATCCCTCTTTCCCTCCCTCTAAACA
Source organism: Oncorhynchus tshawytscha (assembly GCF_018296145.1). Lineage (NCBI taxonomy): Eukaryota > Metazoa > Chordata > Actinopteri > Salmoniformes > Salmonidae > Oncorhynchus > Oncorhynchus tshawytscha. The sequence continues at coordinate 17,565,631 of NC_056453.1, read as the reverse complement.
TCCTCTCTCCCCCTCTAGCCATCCCTCTCTCTCTCCCTCTAGCCATCCCTCTTTCCCTCCCTCTAGCCAGCCCTCTCTCCCTCCTCTCTCCCTCCTCTAGCCAGCCCTCTCTCCCTCTAGCCATCCCTCTTTCTCTCCCTCTAGCCATCCCTCTTTCCCTCCCTCTAGCCATCCCTCTTTCCCTCCCTCTCTCCCTCCCTCTAGCCAGCCCTCTCTCCCCCCTCTCTCCCTCCCTCTAGCCATCCCTCTTTCCTCCCTTTAGCCATCCCTCTTTCCTCCCTCTAGCCAGCCCTCTCCCTCCCTCTCTCCCTCCCTCTAGCCATCCCTCTTTCCCTCCCTCTAGCCATCCCTCTCTCCCTCCCTCCCTCTCTCCCTCCCTCTAGCCATCCCTCCCTCCCTCTAGCCATCCCTCTAGCCATCCCTCTTTCCCTCCTCTCTCTCCCTCCCTCTAGCCATCCCTCTTTCCCTACCTCTAGCCATCCCTCTTTCCCTCCCTCTAGCCATCCCTCTCTCCCTCCCTCTAGCCATCCCTCTTTCCCTCCCTCTAGCCATCCCTCTAGCCATCCCTCTTTCCGTTCCTCTAGCCATCCCTCTCGCCCTCCCTCTTGCCATCCCGTTCTCTCTCCCTCCCTCTCTCCATCCCTCTTTCCCTACCTCTAGCCATCCCTCTTTCCTCCCTCTAGCCATCCCTCTCCCTCCCTCTAGCCCTCCCTCTAGCCATCACTCTCTCCCTCCCTCTAGCCAGCCCTCTCTCCCTCCCTCTAGCCATCCCTCTCTCCCTACCTCTTTCCCTCCCTCTAGCCATCCCTCTCTCCCTCCCTCTAGCCATCCCTCTTTCCTCCCTCTAGCCATCCCTCTTTCCCTCCCTCTAGCCATCCCTCTCGCCCTCCCTCTAGCCATCCCGTTCTCTCTCCCTCCCTCTAGCCATCCCTCTTTCCCTACCTCTAGCCATCCCTCTTTCCCTCCCTCTAGCCATCCCTCTCCCTCCCTCTAGCCATCCCTCTTTCCCTCCCTCTAGCCAGCCCTCTCTCCCTCCCTCTCCCTCCCTCTTTCCCTCCCTCTAGCCATCCCTCTTTCCTTCCCTCTCTCCCTGCCTCTAGCCAGCCCTCTCTCCCTCACTCTAGCATCCCTCTAGCCATCCCTATCTCCCTCCTCTAGCCATCCCTCTCTCCCTCCCTCTAGCCAGCCCTCTCTCCCTCCCTCTAGCCATCCCTCTCTCCCTCCCTCTCTCCCTCCCTCTAGCATCCCTCTTTCCCTCCCTCTAAACATCCCTCTCTCCCCCCCTCTAGCCATCCCTCTCTCCCTCCCTCTAGCCATCCCTCTTTCCCTCCCTCTAGCTAGCCCTCTCTCCCTCCCTCTCTCCCTCCCTCTTTCCCTCCCTCTAGCCATCCCTCTCTCCCTCTAGCATCCCTCTTTCTCTCCCTCTAGCCATCCCTCTTTCCCTCCCTCTAGCCATCCCTCTTTCCCTCCCTCTCTCCCTCCCTCTAGCCAGCCCTCTCTCCCCCTCTCTCCCTCCCTCTAGCCATCCCTCTTTCCCTCCCTTTAGCCATCCCTCTTTCCCTCCCTCTAGCCAGCCCTCTCTCCCTCCCTCTCTCCTCCCTCTAGCCATCCCTCTTTCCCTCCCTCTAGCCATCCCTCTCTCCTCCCTCTCTCCCTCCCTCTAGCCATCCCTCCCTCCCTCTAGCCATCCCTCTAGCCATCCCTCTTTCCCTCCCTCTAGCCATCCCTCTTTCCCTACCTCTAGCCATCCCTCTTTCCCTCCCTCTAGCCATCCCTCTCCTCCTCTAGCCATCCCTCTTTCCCTCCCTCTAGCCATCCCTCTCTCCCTCCCTCTAGCCATCCCTCTCTCCCTCCCTCTAGCCATCCCTCTCTCCCTACCTCTTTCCCTCCCTCTAGCCATCCCTCTCCCTCCCTCTAGCCATCCCTCTTTCCTTCCCTCTCTCCCTGCCTCTAGCCAGCCCTCTCTCCCTCCCTCTAGCCATCCCTCTAGCCATCCCTATCTCCCTCCCTCTAGCCATCCCTCTCTCCCTCCCTCTAGCCATCCCTCTTCCCTCCCTCTAGCCATTCCTCTTTCCCTCCCTCTAGCCATCCCTCCCTCCCTCTAGCCAGCCCTCTCTCCCTCCCTCTAGCCATCCCTCTCTCCCTACCTCTTTCCCTCCCTCTAGCCATCCCTCTCTCCCTCCTCTAGCCATCCCTCTTTCCTTCCCTCTCTCCCTCCCTCTAGCCATACCTCTCTCCCTCCCTCTAGCATCCCTCTTTCCCTCCCTCTAAACATCCCTCTCCCCCTCTAGCCATCCCTCTCTCTCTCCCTCTAGCCATCCCTCTTTCCCTCCCTCTAGCCAGCCCTCTCTCCCTCCCTCTCTCCCTCCCTCTTTCCCTCCCTCTAGCCGGCCCTCTCTCCCTCTAGCCATCCCTCTTTCTCCCTCTAGCCATCCCTCTTTCCCTCCCTCTAGCCATCCCTCTTTCCCTCCCTCTCTCCCTCCTTCTAGCCAGCCCTCTCTCCCTCTCTCCCTCCCTCTAGCATCCCTCTTTCCCTCCCTTTAGCCATCCCTCTTTCCCTCCCTCTCTCCCTCCCTCTAGCCATCCCTCTTTCCCTCCCTCTAGCCATCCCCTCTCCCTCCCTCCCTCTCTCCCTCCCTCTAGCCATCCCTCCCTCCCTCTCCCATCCCTCTAGCCATCCCTCTTTCCCTCCCTCTTTCCCTCCCTCTAGCCATCCCTCTCCTCCCTCTAGCCATCCCTCCCTCCCTTCCTCTAGCCATCCCTCTTTCCCTCCCACTAGCCATCCCTCTCTCCCTCCCTCTAGCCAGCCCTCTCTCCCTCCCTCTTTCCCTCCCTCCCTCTAGCCATCCCTCTTTCCCTCCCTTTAGCCATCCCCTCTCCCTCCCTCCCCTCTCTCTCTCCCTCTAGCCAGCCCTCTCTCCCTCCCTCTCTCCCTCCCTCTAGCCATCCCTCTTTCCCTCCCTCTAGAAATCCCTCTTTCCCTCCCTCTAGCCAGCCCTCTCTCCCTCCCTCTAGCCATCCCTCTCCTCTCCCTCTCTCTCCCTCCCTCTAGCCATCCCTCCCTCCCTCCCTCTAGCCATCCCTCTCTCCCTCCCTCCCTCTAGCCATCCCTCCCTCCCTCTAGCCATCCCTCTAGCCATCCCTCTTTCCCTCCCTCTTTCCCTCCCTCTAGCCATCCCTCTCCCTCCCTCTAGCCATCCCTCTCTCTCCTCCCTCTAGCCATCCCTCTTTCCCTCCCTCTAGCCAGCCCTCTCTCCCTCCCTCTAGCCAGCCCTCTCTCCCTCCCTCTTTCCCTCCCTCCCTCTAGCCATCCCTCTTTCCCTCCCTCTAGCCATCCCTCTCTCCTCCCTCTCCTCCCTCCCTCCCTCTAGCCAGCCCTCTCTCCCTCCCCTCTCCCTCCCTCTAGCCATCCCTCTAGCCATCCCTCTTTCCCTCCCTCTAGCCATCCCTCCCTCCCTCTAGCCAGCCCTCTCTCCCTCCCTCTAGCCTACCTCTCTCCCTCCCTCTCTCCCTCCCTCTAGCATCCCTCTTTCCCTCCTCTAAACATCCCTCTCTCCCCCTCTAGCCATCCCTCTCTCTCTCCCTCTAGCCATCCCTCTTTCCCTCCCTCTAGCCAGCCCTCTCTCCCTCCCTCTCCCTCCCTCCCTCTTTCCCTCCCTCTAGCCAGCCCTCTCTCCCTCTAGCATCCCTCTTTCTCTCCCTCTAGCCATCCTCTTTCCCTCCCTCTAGCCATCCCTCTTTCCCTCCCTCTCTCCCTCCCTCTAGCCAGCCCTCTCTCTCCCCCTCTCTCCCTCCCTCTAGCCATCCCTCTTTCCCTCCCTTTAGCCATCCCTCTTTCCCTCCCTCTAGCCAGCCCTCTCTCCCTCCCTCTCTCTCCTCCCTCTAGCCATCCCTCTTTCCCTCCCTCTAGCCATCCCTCTCTCCCTCCTCTCTCCCTCCCTCTAGCCATCCCTCCCTCCCTCTAGCCATCCCTCTAGCCATCCCTCTTTCCCTCCCTCTCTCCCTCCCTCTAGCCATCCCTCTTTCCCTACCTCTAGCCATCCCTCTTTCCCTCCCTCTAGCCATCCCTCTCCCTCCCTCTAGCCATCCCTCTTTCCCTCCCTCTAGCCATCCCCTCTCTCCCTCCCTCTAGCCAGCCCTCTCTCCCTCCCTCTAGCCATCCCTCTCTCCCTACATCTTTCCCTCCCTCTCTCCCTCCCTCTAGCCATCCCTCTTTCCTTCCCTCTCTCCCTGCCTCTAGCCAGCCCTCCCTCCCTCTAGCTATCCCTCTAGCCATCCCTATCTCCCTCCCTCTAGCCATCCCTCTCTCCCTCCCTCTAGCCATTCCTCTTTCCCTCCCTCTAGCCATCCCTCCCTCCCTCTAGCCAGCCCTCTCTCCCTCCCTCTAGCCATCCCTCTCTCCCTACCTCTTTCCCTCCCTCTAGCCATCCCTCTCTCCCTCCCTCTAGCCATCCCTCTTTCCTTCCCTCTCTCCCTCCCTCTAGCCATCCCTCTCTCCCTCCCTCTAGCATCCCTCTTTCCCTCCCTCTAAACATCCCTCTCTCCCCTCTAGCCATCCCTCTCTCTCTCCCTCTAGCCATCCCTCTTTCCCTCCCTCTAGCCAGCCCTCCCTCCTCCCTCTCTCTCCCTCCCTCTTTCCTCTCCCTCTAGCCGGCCCTCTCTCCCTCTAGCCATCCCTCTTTCTCTCCCTCTAGCCATCCCTCTTTCCCTCCCTCTAGCCATCCCTCTTTCCCTCCCTCCTCCCTCCTTCTAGCCAGCCCTCTCTCCCCCTCTCTCCCTCCCTCTAGCATCCCTCTTTCCCTCCCTTTAGCCATCCCTCTTTCCCTCCCTCTCTCCCTCCCTCTAGCCATCCCTCTTTCCCTCCCTCTAGCCATCCTCTCTCTCCCTCCCTCTTTCCCTCCCTCCCTCTAGCCATCCCTCTTTCCCTCCCTTTAGCCATCCCCCTCTCCCTCCCTCCCCTCTCTCTCTCCCTCTAGCCAGCCCTCTCTCCCTCCCTCTCTCCCTCCCTCTAGCCATCCCCTCTAGCCATCCCTCTTTCCCTCCCTCTAGCCATCCCTCCCTCCCTCTAGCCAGCCCTCTCTCCCTCCCTCTAGCCATACCTCTCTCCCTCTCTCCCTCCCTCTAGCATCCCTCTTTCCCTCCCTCTAAACATCCCTCTCTCCCCTCTAGCCATCCCTCTCTCTCTCCCTCTAGCCATCCCTCTTTCCCTCCCTCTAGCCAGCCCTCTCTCCTCCCTCTCTCCCTCCCTCTTTCCCTCCCTCTAGCCAGCCCTCTCTCCCTCTAGCATCCCTCTTTCTCTCCCTCTAGCCATCCCTCTTTCCCTCCCTCTAGCCATCCCTCTTTCCCTCCCTCTCTCCCTCCCTCTAGCCAGCCCTCTCTCCCCCTCTCTCCTCCCTCTAGCCATCCCTCTTTCCCTCCCTTTAGCCATCCCTCTTTCCCTCCCTCTAGCCAGCCCTCTCTCCCTCCCTCTCTCCCTCCCTCTAGCCATCCCTCTTTCCCTCCCTCTAGCCATCCTCTCTCCCTCCCTCTCTCCCTCCCTCTAGCCATCCCTCCCTCCCTCTAGCCATCCCTCTAGCCATCCCTCTTTCCCTCCCTCTCTCCCTCCCTCTAGCCATCCCTCTTTCCCTACCTCTAGCCATCCCTCTTTCCCTCCCTCTAGCCATCCCTCTTTCCCTCCCTCTAGCCATCCCTCTCTCCCTCCCTCTAGCAGGCCCTCTCTCCCTCCCTCTAGCAGGCCCTCTCTCCCTCCCTCTAGCCATCCCTCTCTCCCTACCTCTTTCCCTCCCTCTAGCCATCCCTCTCCCTCCCTCTAGCCATCCCTCTTTCCTTCCCCTCTCTCCCTGCCTCTAGCCAGCCCTCCCTCCCTCTAGCCATCCCTCTAGCCATCCCTATCTCCCTCCCTCTAGCCATCCCTCTTTCCCTCCCTCTAGCCATTCCTCTTTCCCTCCTCTAGCCATCCCTCCCTCCCTCTAGCCAGCCCTCTCTCCCTCCCTCTAGCCATCCCTCTCTCCCTACCTCTTTCCCTCCCTCTAGCCATCCCTCTCTCCCTCCCTCTAGCCATCCCTCTTTCCTTCCCTCTCTCCCTCCCTCTAGCCATACCTCTCTCCCTCCCTCTAGCATCCCTCTTTCCCTCCCTCTAAACATCCTCTCTCTAGCCCCCCCTCTAGCCATCCCTCTCTCTCTCCCTCTAGCCATCCCTCTTTCCCTCCCTCTAGCCAGCCCTCTCTCCCTCCCTCTCTCCCTCCCTCTTTCCCTCCCTCTAGCCGGCCCTCTCTCCTCTAGCCATCCCTCTTTCTCTCCCTCTAGCCATCCCTCTTTCCCTCCCTCTAGCCATCCCTCTTTCCCTCCCTCTCTCCCTCCTTCTAGCCAGCCCTCTCTCCCCCTCTCTCCCTCCCTCTAGCATCCCTCTTTCCCTCCCTTTAGCCATCCCTCTTTCCCTCCCTCTCTCCTCCCTCTAGCCATCCCTCTTTCCCTCCCTCTAGCCATCCCTCTTCCCTCCCTCCCATCCCTCCCTCCCTCCCTCCCTCTAGCCATCCCTCCCTCCCTCTACCCATCCCTCTAGCCATCCCTCTTTCCCTCCCTCTTTCCCTCCCTCTAGCCATCCCTCTCCCTCCCTCTAGCCATCCCTCCCTCCCTTCCCTCTAGCCATCCCTCTTTCCCTCCCACTTTCCTCTCCCTCCCTCCCCCTCTCTCCCTCCCTCTTTCCCTCCCTTTAGCCATCCCTCTCTCCCTCCCTCCCTCTCTCTCCCTCTAGCCAGCCCTCTCTCCCTCCCTCTCTCCCTCCCTCTAGCCATCCCTCTTTCCCTCCCTCTAGAAATCCCTCTTTCCCTCCCTCTAGCCAGCCCTCTCTCCCTCCCTCTAGCCAGCCCTCTCTCTCTCCCTCTCTCCCTCCCTCTAGCCATCCCTCCCTCCCTCCCTCTAGCCATCCCTCTCTCCCTCCCTCCCTCTAGCCATCCCTCCCTCCCTCTAGCCATCCCTCTAGCCATCCCTCTTTCCCTCCCTCTTTCCCTCCCTCTAGCCATCCCTCTCCCTCCCTCTAGCCATCCCTCCCTCCCTTCCTCTAGCCATCCCTCTTTCCCTCCCACTAGCCAGCCCTCTCTCCCTCCCTCTAGCCAGCCCTCTCTCCCTCCCTCTTTCCCTCCCTCCCTCTAGCCATCCCTCTTTCCCTCCCTTTAGCCATCCCTCTCTCCCTCCCTCCCTCTCTCTCTCCCTCTAGCCAGCCCTCTCTCCCTCCCTCTCTCCCTCCCTCTAGCCATCCCTCTAGCCATCCCTCTTTCCCTCCCTCTAGCCATCCCTCTTTCCCTCCCTCTAGCCATCCCTCTCTCCCTCCCTCCCTCCCTCTAGCCATCCATCTTTCCCTCCCTCTAGCCAGCCCTCTCTCCCTCCCTCTAGCCAGCCCTCTCTCCCTCCCTCTCATCCCCTCCCTCTAGCCATCCCTCTTTCCCTCCCTCCCTCTAGCCAGCCCTCTCTCCCTCCCTCTAGCCATTCCTCCACTCTGGGAAGAAGAACACAAGTATCCCCACTAGGGCTGTGGTGGTCAAGAAAAAAGTCATTTGTAGCCTGCACTCGAATACCTTCAGTTAGGTTTTTAATATGCCACTGTTTGGAAAGTGTATTCATGTGCTTCATATTTAGAAGTGAGCAATAAACATAGCAGCAGGAGTAAGCTGGGATCCTCTTTTATTATATAGTGGCCAGTCAATACTCTGTTTTCACACGTGCTTCCACAACAACTGAAATAAATTGAAATAAATTTGCCAAAGTTGTCTGTTCAGTAAGAAATGAAATCATTCAGAGTAGCCTACTACACCAAGAGACGGGCTATCATTTACCCACAGAAGATCAATAGCATCTTAAATAAATTGCCTAGATGTGGATTGTGTGTAGCCCAATAAAAAGACACAGCATGCAGACAAAACAGGCCTTTCGCGATATTTAAAATAAAATTACATGATAAACACAGGTTGGAAATCAAATGTCTCCTGCTGTAAAGAGAAGAGTCTAACCCGTGTGCTGTCAGCTACCAAAACATATACATATTGTTTTACAAAGTATAACAAGAGAGAGACCGGCGAGTGAGCTGCACACCCTTGGGTGAGCCAGTGAAACTGCAAAGCATTTTTAGGACAGTGATCTATTTCCTCCTCATATTGTAGCCTACAATATGGAAGTGCCACACACACCAAGGCTGTTGATGGATTCAAGTGAAGGTCGTTTTTATTGACCTCAGATTGTCACTGTCAAAGTAGCCTGTCATGTTGATCAAAAAAGAAAAAGAGTCGGCCAAAGTCTCCAGTCATATAAAATCACACAGAATCCAATGAAATGCGTTTAAAAAAGGGAGAGAAACATTTCGGGATCCTAGGCAACAAAATATCGCGCCACCCTATGGGACTCCCGAGCATAGCCGGTTGTGATACAGCCAGGGATCAAACCAGGGTCTGTAGGGACGCCTCTAGCACTGAGATGCAGTGCCTTAGACTGCTGCGCCACTCGGGAGACACTAAATACACAATACTAAATAATATGCGTGAAATGAGTTTCCATTGAGAACGGGCCATTATCATGCACCCGTAGGAACAGGGGAAGAGAGAGAAAAAGACATGTCATCCACATGCACTTAAATAGAGAATGGGGGGTGCTTTTCCCCACGGTTCATTTTCATGCCAGACAGGTAGGCTACTCCAGGTGTAAAGTGAAGCAATGTGCTTAATACATGGAAGAGATCATAAATACAGTAGGCCTATAGCTGACGGGATCCTCCTCCTTTTCATAGAGGCATAGCCTATAGAACTGTTGCTCAACAGGAAAACGTATATTATTCCATGCATCAACCAGCTATGAGGACCTGGCAGTCACTGCTCAAACTCTGACAGCCAGCGCTCTCGTGAAGGGTTTTGGTTTGATTTCTTTCGACTGCATTTGCAACGACATTCCAGACGATAGAGCGCTGAGTACCAGGCCATTAGCGACTGGCCGTTAGTAAGTTTGTCCGGCCACTATTGACCATCAGAGCGCAGTCTTGGAGGAGACTAGTTACCGTGACTCGACAGTCACATGGAATTTGACTGTCACTGTAACAGCCCTAATCCCCGCACCACACACACACCACACACACACACACACCACACACACACCACGCACACACACAGTGGATCACAGGTATACGGTTCAGTCAACCATGTCATATCTCTCTTGTCAGAAATAAATAAGATATTCACTAGAAGGGACACATACAGACTGCAACACGTGTTAGGACAGACACCGACAAAACACCTGGCTACTACGTGAGAGGGGTGAGGTGCGGCGAGACAGAAGGAATCCAGGCGGTGTATGTGTGTGAGCCGCGGTCTGTCAAGCAGACAAGCAGAGGCCAGACAGTGTTTCAATTCCTTGTTGTATCTCATTAATTAAGCATTGACCACAAGCGCTCCTGTCTCCTGTCCTCCACCCCCCTCTCTCCCTCCCGCTATGTCTCTTGCTGGCGCTCTCTCTCTCTTGCTGGCTCTCCTCTCTCGCGCAGTCTCTCCCGCTCTCCTGTCCTCCACCCCTCTCCCTTTCTCACCCGCTCCCTCTAATGACGATCACGACAGCCACGAGAGAATTCCTTTATTGTCATTCATCACAGTAGCTATTTAGGGACCCCATCAATTTCCCTTAGACACAGACAGACACACACACACACACACACTGATAAATACGCTACATCTGAGGTAATCCACTTGGCAGAGGTAAATGCCAGACAAACAAACAATTTGTCATCAGCAGGGACGTGATAGGGTTAACGAGAGAGGCTGTGACACTCTCCTCTTTCTCTGTCTCTGTCTCCCTATCTTTCTGTCTCGATGATTGATCCAGGGGTTAAAATGTATCTGAGAGAGAGAGGGGGGGGGGGTGGAGCAAAAACAGAGAAAGGGCACTGAGAGAGAGAGAAGAGAGAGAGAGCGAGTGAATAAACATTTTGGGGAGAAAAAAGGCACGAGAAAGAGAATGCCAAAATCAGCATGATTAATAGAGGGTTGTGATTATCAGCAGAGAGGATCTGGCTTAATGGCACGAAACAGAGCAAAGCACGACACAAAGGTCAACAGAGTCACACTACCCTACACACACACACCCTACACACACACACACACACACACCCACACACACACACACACACACACACACACACACACACACACACACACACACACACACACACACACACACACACACACACACACACACACACACACACCCACACACACACACACACACACACACACACACACACACACACACACACACACACACACACACACACACACACACACACACACACACACCCACACACACACACACACACACACACACACACACACTACCCTACACACACACACACACCACCCACACACACACACACACACACACACAGAGACAGACACGCACGCATAACGAACAAATCGCACGTATACACACACAAAGAAAGATGTGAAAAGAAAGTGAAGCTAATGAGCATAGGAAGAGGATCAAGATCAAAAGACTCCTCCTTGACCTTGCCTCTTGATGATGTCATTAAGACAGGAATGTACAACCAAAGCCCATGAAGGCAATAATAACTGCTCTTTTGTTATCGTTTTGGTGCAATTTTCACAAGTATGATGGCAGCATTTGTGCAAAAAGTGAAAGTGTGAACCACTGCTTTTAATCAGGGCGACCGGAAACATGACCGAATACAAAACAGTGCAGCTATTCCCTCCGCAAGGCAATCTAACAAGCTAAGCGTCAGTATAGAGACAAAGTAGAGTCGCAATTCAACGGCTCAGACATTATACGTATGTGGCAGGGTCTACAGTCAATCACAGATTATAAAAAGAAAACCAGTCCAGTCACGTACACCGACGTCATGCTCCCAGACAAATTAAACAACTTATTTGGTCGCTTTGAGGGCAATACAGTGCCACCGACACGGCCCGCTACCAAAGCCTGTGGGCTCTCCTTCTCTGTGGCCAACGTGAGTAAAACATTTAAACGTGTTAACCCTCGCAAGGCTGCCAGCCCAGATGGCATCCCCAGCCGCGTCCTCAGAGCTGGCTGATGTGTTTACGGACATATTCAATCAATCCGTATCGCAGTCTACTGTTCCCACATGCTTCAAGATGGTTACCATTGTTCCTGTTCCCAAGAAAGCTAAGGTAACTGAGCTAAATGACTATCGCCCCGTAGCACTCACTTCTATCATCATAAAGTGGTTTGAGAGACTAGTCAAGGATCATAACACCTCCACCCTACCTTACACCCTAGACCCACTCCAATTTGCTTACCACCCCAGTAGGTCCACAGACGACGCAATCACAATCACACTGCACACTGCCCTAACCCATCTGGACAAGAGGAATACCTATGTAAGAATGCTGTTCATCGACTAAAGCTCAGCATTTAACACCATAGTACCCTCCAAACTCGTCATTAACCTCGAGACCCTGGGTCTCAACCCCGGCCTGTGCAACTGGGTCCTGGAATTTGATGGGTGGTGAGGGTAGGAAACAACATCTCTACCCTGCTGATCCTCAACACTGGGGCCCCACAAGGATGCGTTCTCAGCCATCTCCTGTACTCCCTGTTCACCCATGACTGCGTGGCCACGCACGCCTCTAACTCAAATCGTCAAGTTTGCAGAAGACACTAGAGTGGTAGGCTTGATTACCAACAACGATGAGATGGCCTACAGGGTTTATGTCAGGAAAATAACCTCACACTCAACAAAACATAGGAGATGATCGTGGACTTCAGGAAACAGCAGAGCGAGAACCCCCCCATCCACATCGAAGGGACAGTAGTGGAGAAGGTGGAAAGTTTTAAGTTCCTCGGTGTACACATCACGGACAAACTGAAATGGTCCACCCACACAGACAGTGTGATGAAGAAGGTGAAACAGAGCCTCTTCAACCTCAGGAGGCTGAAGAAATGTGTCTTGTCACCGAAAACAGTCACAAACTTTTACAAATGCACAACCGAGAGCATCCTGTAGGGCTGTATCACCGCCTGGTACGGCAACTGCTCCGCCCACAACCGTAAGGCTCTCCAGAGGGTAGTGAGGTCTGCACAACGCATCACCGGGGTCAAACTACCTGCCCTCCAGGACACCTACACCACCCGATGTCACAGGAAGGCCAAAAAGATCATCAAGGACAACAACCACCCGAGCCACTGCCTGTTCACCCCGCTATCATCCAGAAGGCGAGGTCAGTACAGGTGCATCAAAGCAGGGGCCGAGAGACTGAAAAACAGCTTCTATCTCAAGGTCATCAGACTGTTAAAACATTGAGTGGCTGCTGCCAACATACTGACTCAAATCTCTAGCCATTTATTAATTAAAAATTGGATGTAATAAATGTATCACTAGTCACTTTAAACAATGTCCCTTTATATAATGTTTATCTACCCTACATTACTAATCTCATATGTATATACTATATTCTATACCATCTACTGCATCTTGCCTATGCCGTTCGGCCATCGCTCATCCATATATTTATATGTACATATTCTTAATCATTCCTTTACACTTGTGTGTATACGGTAGTTGTTGTGAAATTGTTAGATTACTTGTTGGTTATTACTGCATTGTCGGAACTAGAAGCACAAGCATTTCGCTACACTCACATTAACATCTGCTAACCATGTGTATGTGACCAATACAATGTGATGTGATTTGACATTTTCACTATTCTTAGTACCAAACTCAAACCAGATCATCAAAAAGGTAGTTGTTTCAAAATGCTAAGTACATTTTGACTGAAGTACAGCAAACAAAATCATATAGTCACTTTTTCAGCAAACTGAATCAGTATTTCATCTAGAAATATATGTTTCACATTGCAATACATGTTTATATAAAACTGCTTTCAAATATACATTTAGGTAACACTTTATTTGACACCCAGCATCATGGCACGGTCATAACCTGTCATAATATGGTCACAATACTGCCACAACCCATATTTACACTTGTTGTGGCATATATTGTGTTATTTTATGGCTCGTTATGACACCTACATAAGTGTGTCGTAACATTTATTCAAATGTATTTTTCCCTGTTTCTTAAGTCCTTTGTTGTTGTAATGAATTATTTACAGAAAAGACACTTTATGACACTGTCATGAAGCATTATGACCACCATGAAGCATTATGACCACCATGAAGCATTATGACCACCATGAAGCATTATGACCACCATGAAGCATTATGACCACCATGAAGCATTATGACCACCATGAAGCATTATGACCACCATGAAGCATTATGACCACCATGAAGCATTATGACCACCATGAAGCATTATGACCACCATGAAGCATTATGACCACCATGAAGCATTATGACCATCATGAAGCATTATGACCACCATGAAGCATTATGACCATCATGAAGCATTATGACCATCATGAAGCATTATGACCACCATGAAGCATTATGACCATCATGAAGCATTATGACCACCATGAAGCATTATGACCACCATGAAGCAGTATGACCACCATGAAGCATTGTGACCATCACACTGCTTTACCAAAATTGGCCAATCAGACACTTTTATCCAAAGTGACAACAGTCCACACATTTTGGTATGTGATCGCAGCAGTGGGAATCGAACCCCCAACTCTGGTATTGCTAGTGCCATGCTCTTATGAACTGAGCCACCTACAGGACACGTAAGTACAATACATAACTACAATATAATACTGTAAAATACAATATAGGAACTCAGGAGAGGCAAAGGGTCGAGTCATGCGTCCTCCGAAACATGATCCGCCAAACCGTGCTCCCGCTTAACCCGGAAGCACCAATGTGCCAGAGGAAACAGTTTAACTGACGACCGGAGTCAGCCTGCAGACACCCAGACAACCACAAGGAGTCACTAGAGCACGATGAGACAAGTAAAGCCCCCAAGACAAACCCTCACCTAACCCAGACAGCGCTGGTCCAAACCCTCACCTAACCCAGACAGCGCTGGTCCAAACCCTCACCTAACCCAGACAGCGCTGGTCCAAACCCTCACCTAACCCAGACAGCGCTGGTCCAAACCCTCACCTAACCCAGACAGCGCTGGTCCAAACCCTCACCTAACCCAGACAGCGCTGGTCCAAACCCTCACCTAACCCAGACAGCGCTGGTCCAAACCCTCACCTAACCCAGACAGCGCTGGTCCAATTGTACGCCGCCCTATGGGACTCCCGGATGGTTGTGACACAGCCTGAGATCGAAACCGGGTCTGTCGTGACGTCTCAAGCACCACAATGCAGTGCCTTAGACCACTGTGCCACTTGGGAGACGGGTATGCAATGACTTAAATTCAGACCTGAATTCGCCAGGCCAAATGTTTTCTCCACAGGTTCATGAACTATTAAGACATTTGGTGTGATTTGGATGAGAAGACCTCCCTTGATGCAAAGTAGATGTTTCTTTCATTTGATTACATTGTGAAAGATGTCGTCAATGATCACACCTTTGATCACACATGGGGGGAGAGAAATGATGGACATGTGATGTTCAGTCAATTTGAATGGGGTTAGTGCAAGTGTACTGCCTTAATGTGAAAACAGTGTAACGTACTGTCATTTACAGTACTGTAGCATACTACATTCAAATGTACCTTACATGTTTAACTTGTTTAAAAAAAAACATACTGTATAATGAGAAGATATAATGATGTTGTGTTTTGGTGATTAAACCAATGGTTTTGTGGTGAAAGATGTCAACGAACAAAATGAACGCACCAATGAAAGGTGTTGAAGGTATGACTGCCTGCGTTACAAGCGGTACCAGTTTGGAGAACTCACCACACACTTGTGAAAATATTACCGAAGCGATAAAAAAACAACCTGAACAATCATATTACCAGGTGAGCGGAATGGCTACAAGAGAGAAGCCGATTGGCTCGTCAGTGGAAGACTTACAGGAGAGACGTACGGCAGAGACAGTGGGGGAGAGAGAACCAGAGGGTCTATCTTTTTACAAGGTCTATTAAAATACCTTTCAACTGGAGGCAGAGGGAGAGATATTCAACTTGGCTCAGGGGTGGTAGACACAGGGGTGTGTGTGTGTGTTTGTTTGGGGGGGGGGGACTACATCTTCCATTGTCTAGTCTGTTCTGAAGGAGCATGCACTCAGCTCATCCCTCAATCTCCACTTGGCTGCTGGCTGTGTCTACTGATCCCCGCGCATGCACGCACACACACACACACACGTCTGAATAGAGTTCTCCTATACACCTCAATCTGCCCCACCTGCCAATGCGTTGCCTGCTCTCCTCTTTTCTTTCTCTCCCCTTCACTCCATTAAGGGTGGCCAAGCCAGTATTCTGGCAGTGAGCAGGCTACTATGCAGACTAAATAAGGCAGAGTTGGCTAGGCTAGGTTCTTATAACAGGAGAGGAGATGAGAGGAGAGGGGGATCCTCACAAAGACCTGAGGGACCCTCAACTGCCAGAGAAGAATCAACTCTGATTTCCGTTCAACACAACTTTTGCCAGAATTTGTATACATTTCCCTGGTCTATTGACCCTGGCATATGACCACAGTCTGGGATAGGAATGGAACCAAGCTAGGATGGGAATATCTTTGTCACGTCTATGACCACTGAATGTAAATACAATCATCAACAACGTCTGACTGAGTTAAGCACGTCTCTTGATGTCTACAGAGGGCTCTCCGGCCAAGCCCGAGTTCTGCAGTGCAGTGGAACATGTGCAATGTGCTAGAAGCATTCCACAGACTAAAAAAACAGCACGCTCTCTGAGAACCATAAATTGTTTGTGGATATTAATACTTTACCTCTTTCTCTCTCTCAAAAGTGATATATAACCGTAATACACAGAAAGTTGCAGTAAACAGTCGGTGAGTCGCCATGACAACGGGATGCCGCCGGACGGAATGTTTACACACCGGAGAACTCCTCCGTTCCTTTTCATTTCCTCCATGTTACCAATCCCGTTTCTATGGTGACTGTTGAAGTGGGGTCTGTGTGTGTGTGTGTTTGGGTAGCGTGAGCTAGCAGTGTGTTGACGTTATAGTACTGTACACATATGGCTATGATTAGAAACGTACTTGCCACACACACACACACACACACAAAAGCATGTGCAAACACACACACACACACATTTCGACCGTGTGCATTTATCAAGATTTCCTACCATCAAACTCTTAAACAACTCAAAAGTCTGTAGGTTTGCACTCTCAAGGTACACATATTTGCTAAGAACTCAGTTGTTTATCTTAGTTGTTTATCCAACTCTGTCAGAAGCATCCCTCTGTCAGATAGACGACAGGCTGTCTAGGATGAGATATGTCATCTAGGAGTCTGTCAGTCAGAAAGACGAGGGCATTCAGGACCTGTATTCCACAATATTGGCCATATCTGGTGTGAAGAGAATCTTGTCAATATCTGACCTTAGACCAGGTTCCCACAGGAGATTAGCAGTTGGTCCACAGTCAGAACTGGAGTACTGTTTTATAAAAGACATTCATTATCCTATTAAATTGGGCGTGAGACCTGTAGCTGGATCTACAAAACAGATGGCCTCGGCATATAGACTCATCTCAATATTAGACCAAATTTGAAGTCTGAACATGTCTGACAAGCTTCGGATTTTGATACTGGAATGCTATTTTACTGTACATGTATCGAGAGCATTGGTTTGCTCAGTCCTAGTACTGGAAATCAACAGTGATATTGTTATGCATTTCTCCACTGTTTCTCCATCTCCCCAAATTATTGGCTACAGCAGTCAGCTTATTACTCTGCCAGTCCGCCAAGCAGTACACACACACACGCACACACACACACACACACACACACACACACACACACACACACACACACACACACACACACACACACACACACACAATCCCCAAACAACCCCTTAGGGGTAGTGTGGCAGGAAAAGTCTGCCAGCTAGCCCCTGTAACGAGGGAAAGATGGAGAGAGCCAGGGGAAAAGCAGAAGGATGGAAGAGAAGAGGGAGTGGAGAGAGCGAGGAAAAGAAAAAGGCTGTGGAAGAAAACCTAACAATGGATCAACAAACAGGAAGGGAACCCCAACAACACGGGCTTGTTCAACAACACAGGGAGAGATGAAGGGAGAGAGATGGGGAGGGGGAGAAGCATGCAAAGCTCTGCCGTCTCCTCGGCTCTAGATCAGAACAATTTGTCCTCACATTTCCCAAAATCAAATTCAATCTACAATCCCTCAGAGATGCTGGACAAGGATATAAATTGAAACTGAGAGATAGAGAGATATGCACATCTAAGAACTCAAGGAATAATCCAGTCACATTTACACAAAGAGAGCT
Source organism: Oncorhynchus tshawytscha (assembly GCF_018296145.1). NCBI lineage: Eukaryota > Metazoa > Chordata > Actinopteri > Salmoniformes > Salmonidae > Oncorhynchus > Oncorhynchus tshawytscha. The sequence continues at coordinate 17,548,290 of NC_056453.1, read as the reverse complement.
GAGAGTCCCTGAAAAGACTACTGACTAGCTCTACTGAATCACTCTAGGTCACGTGTCAAACTCCACGGAGGGCCGAGCTTTCCCTCCTCCCCTTTTACGGTCACTAATTAGTAAGGAACTCCCCTCGCCTGGTTGTCTAGGTTTTAATTGAAAGGAAAAAACAAAAACCAGCAAACACTAGGCCCTCCGTGGAATTAGTTCTACACCTGCTCTAGGTAGAACAACAACCACTAGTGTTAAGGAATACAATATGTCTCCCTCTTGTGGCCTACTGCAGCATTACCATTGGTTTTAAAGGGTTAACCTTAACTGTGGATGGATGGACCAACTGTGCCTGACACTAGTGAATCAATAGTGCACAGCGATGAGGATACATGCTGTTCAACTGCAAAAACCTCATTAGTAGCAGCAGGGCTTATAGTTAACGAGTTAATAACAGTACTGGTGGATTGTAATGGCTGTAGTGTGGCGTGTTGGCTAAGAGTGAGTCACTTAATTAGTGATTGGAGCTATTGGCTAAAGAGAGGTATCTTGATGCTAATAATCAGTGGCAGAGCAGCTGGGGGGGGGTAGAAATCATGGCTACTGGCTAAAGAGAAATAACAGTGTTAATGGATCCATCACATTAGCTACTGGAGCAGAATGCTAATGGCTATGGAGTGAGAAAGCTAGCACCTTTGGCTGCTACGACCTCTCTCCTCATTTAGCCCATGTCATGTCTTTGGAGACTGATTGTCAAAGACTCCAGTCACCAAAGTCATAGACTGTTCTCTCTGCTACAGCACGGCAAGCGGTACCGGAGTGCCAAGTCTAGGACCAAAAGGCTCCTTAACAGCTTCTACCCCCAAGCCATAAGACTGCTAAACAATTAATAAAATGTTCACCCAGACTATTTACATTGTTTTTACACCCCTTGTTTTTACACTGCTGCTACTCGCTGTTTATTATCTATGCATAGTCACTTTACCTCTACCTACATGTACAAATTACCTCGACTAACCTGTACCTCCCCGCACATTGACTCGGTACCGGTGCCCCCTGCATATTGCCTCGGTATTGTTATTTTATTGTGTTACTTTTTATTGAATGTTTTACTTTAGTTTATTTATTAAATCTTTTCTTAACTCTATTTCTTGAACTGCATTGTTGGTTAAGGGCTTGTAAGTCAGCATTTCACGGTAAAGCTTGTATCCGACGCATTTGACAAATAAAATGTGATTTGATTTTGATTTGAGTGGTCCACGTTATAAGCAGGTCCATTTAAGACAGTGTTACTTAAATTCTCAGTTCCTTAATTTAAGTGGTGCACTAACCCTGTTAAACTGTTTTGGATTAGCATCAACAGGGAGCATTCAGAGCTGTTCATTCACCCAGATCACAATAGAGACCTAATGAGACTCTTCATGGGTGAGACAGGGTGTGAAGGGAACTGATGGCCACTTCGTTTAACTGTAGAGTGATAATACTATGACAAAGTGAAGACTAGCAGTCTCTGAAGATTCTTTCATGTATGACTGCAGTGCTCGGGTGCAGTAAGGTACTCTGGTGAGGTACTGTGGCCAGTTGTAGCTGGACCCATAGCCGTTGATCGGTCTCTGTTGTATTGGGATGTTTGTTGACTGTTCGTTCTGGAATGCATCCGATCGATCGGAGGTCCCTTGTCTAAATGTCACACCGAACCCTTCAGGAGATGTGGGCCAGGACTGGTTCAGCTAACACAACATGACTCAACCACTGGGACCGACACACATGTCCACGCTTCACCAGAATACACACAAAAGCTCACAACGACACAGATTCAGATGCAAAACACACTAACACAACAAAGATGTACATGTTCAAAAGTTGGTCTTGTGCTTTTAGGTGGAATGACAAACACATTTGCATTAGGGCCAGTATTCTCATTAGAGTAGAAGGGATTAAACCATTCCCCACTAGGACTATCCTCCAATCCTGCTCTCTCTATCCATATATCCCTACTGTATTGCTTTTTCTCGCTTTCTCTCTACACCTCGTCTCATTAAGAAGCAGTACACTTAATCTCTCGCTCCCTTCATCCTTCATCTTCCTCTCTCCTCTCTCTTTATGCCCATTGGTCTTTCCCTCTCTCCTCTCTCTCTACGCCCATTGGTCTATCCCTCTCTCCCCGTCTCCCTCCATAGCTGTCTTTCTCTTTCTCTTTCTGCATCTCATCCTCGCTCATTAACAAGAAGAAAAATCCTTCTCTCCTTCCCTCCCTCTATCCCTCCTTTCCTCTCTCCCTCAGTGTGGGTCAAAAGAGAGAGAGAGAGAGAAGTGGAGTGGAGAAAACAATCTCCTTCGAGACAGGCCATCGATCACACACACACACACACACACACACACACACACACACACACACACACACACACACACGTTATGATAAACTTATTTCAATGGCAGAAGACTGTATTGCAGTCAAACATGTATGGCCGTACGACATATTCATTAGACAGTGTATTCATTTTCATTATATATTCATTTCAACCAGCCAAACAACATGTTTAATCATCTGTATTTACTCTCAATGCAAACGCCAGATATGGTGCTGGTCAAACAATATGGTGCTGGTCAAACACCATGGTCAACATAAAAAAGCCAGAGGTCTGGTTGATAGTGTATAGCCTACATGGTCCAAAGTGGATTGTTAGCGAGTGAACTTCTGTGAGTACTGTAAAGAATGTGAGTACTGTAAAGAACGTGAGTACTGTAAAGAACGTGAGTACTGTAAAGAACGTGAGTACTGTAAAGAACGTGAGTACTGTAAAGAATGTGAGTACTGTAAAGAACGTGAGTACTGTAAAGAACGTGAGTACTGTAAAGAATGTGAGTACTGTAAAGACTGCACAAAAGAAGGAGAAGGAGAGCAACATCATTGGCGTGGATGAAACAGCAGTGTTGTTTGACGTAGTCGGCTCAAAGAGCAACAAGATCTCACAGTCTCACTCCAGTAGTCGACGTTTGTCCGGGTTGAAGTGATAGTAGGTGAGGGCTAAGGTTGTTATGACAGAAAAACGTGGCGGTTAAGTTGCCCCTGGTGGACAGTATTGAAGGCATCTCCGACATCCTGGAGACCTGGACAAACGTTGAATACTGAAGTCAATCTGTGTGAACGCATTCCTGTGTCAAACTACAGGGGATACGAGGTGCAATGAGGCGTAAGTAGTGAGAGAAGGCTGCCGAAGCGTGAAACCGGGGGTGATAGGCAGCCTAGTCTTTGCAAGTGTGATCTGCGATGGATTTGTTATTATAATGTTTCTACTGGTCATACTGATCACAAAATAAAACAATGCGGTAGTCTTTTCAACATTTTACTGGGCAAAATCTATGTGCATTAAGAAAATAGACTCCTGGCTCAAATAGGCTGAGTTTACACAGGCAGCCCAATTCTGATATGTTGCCCAATTATTAGCAAGACCAATTAGAGGCAAAAATATCAGAATTGGGATGCCTGTGTAAACGCAGCCGTAGAAGCCTGTGTCTAATAAGCAGCGGTTGTGTTCAGTGATTGAAGCAAATAAACACCCGGGCTATTCATTGAACTCTTACGGTATGTGTAGTTTTGCATCTCCCCTGTATATGCCCATGCATCCTTTCTTGAGTGAAGGAAATGTAGAGGCAACTTCCCTAGATACTGACAAACTCATGTCCATCCCTCTTTCTCTCTCACACATACAGTAGAGTACACACCGTGATGTGTGTGTGGATCGGTCCCTGTTCCAACGCGTGCCAGGGATAAAGCAATGCGCCAGGGTCACGTTTACCGGGATGAAACGGGCTTAGTCGGTAAGAACTCCGGCTTTGCCAAGCCCAGCCTTTTTGTTTCCAGGACTAAAACGCCAGATTCCCAAAATCCGTCTCTTTCCAAGGTGAATCCCAAATTCCCAATTAACACAGGATTCTCACAAAGCATGGGATTTACTGAGGGGCCCCTCGGAAACCATAAAGGTGGAGTTTGGTAAGCTGTTGCTGTGGAGGTGGCTTTAGAGCATTTATACACTCTAGAACCTAAACTGGAGCTCCGGCAGTCCCCATAGGAGAAACCTTTTGATTAACTCTGTTGGGTTACAGGTAGAACCATTTTGGTTCCAGGTTGGAACCTTTTGGTTCTAGGTAGAACCCTTTTTGGGTTCTATGAAGGACCCTTTCCACCGAGGGTTCTAAATGAAACCCAAAAGGGTTCTAGGCGGAACCCAAAAGGGTTCTCCTATGGGGACAGCCGAAGAATGCTTCCCGGGACCCTTTTTTCTAAGAGTGTATGTCGGTTGTTCCATTTACTGGTTGTTCTGATACACAACTGAAAACAAACATACTTAACATATTTTTATGCATTTGCCAAAGTCCACAAACAATAAACACACCTTATGTTATGTCAGTGGTTATTCATTTAACCTGCTATACTTGTTTTTGATTATTAGTAAACAAATACAAACTTGGAATCCAGTACTAGTCTACTAGTGCCCATCTTTACTATATACACATACCGTATTCCTCTTTATCTATATATCTCTCCTAAGGGATCTCTATCCATAGAATTGAATAGGATCTCCGTGTCTGTTTCCATCTATATCCCTTCCTCTGTTTCAATCTGTTTCTCTCTCTCTCCATCATCCTCTCTGCAGAATGTCTCAGGGAGCCATAGGACTATCTCACACTCAGTCATCCAATACAATCAACCGCAATCAGAGGAACCATCCAATACCAGTCAAAGAACACACACAAACAAAAACTCTCTCTCTCTCTCACTCTCACAGAGAAACAAAAACTCATTATTTCTCTCGCTCAGAGAAACCCACACACGAAATTAAACTACCCACCGATCAATAACAACCCAGATCAAGTCAAGTTAAAGACAGATATTTGTCATTGAGGGGTAAAATGAGGCTGCATGTCCTGGAATGTTGATGGGTAGTCTGAGATGGAATAGATGACTGTTTAAATATCTTGCTCGGCAATGATTAAAGCAACAGAAGCAAATCGCACCACATCATCTCAGACCCAATCACACAGAGAACGTCCCCAACAACCACAACTAGAGCGTTGAGTCATAGAGGCATGCACACATAGATCGATGCATACATACACACACACACACACACACACACACAAAATATACACACATACACACACACAAACACAAAACATACACACACAAACACACACACACACACAATCACAAAACATACACACACATACATACACACACAAAACATACACACAGAAACATACACACACACTCAGAAAAAAATCCTTATCGCAGCTTAGCACTGGAGGACTAGAAAAGTAATCTGAAACTCACAGAGAGAGAGAGAGAGAGAGAGACATGGCCCGGGGCTCTCTTAACTCTCCTATCCAAGTTAGCTAATGCAGGATTTATATCTGCAGTATCTCCGGTTTCATCATCATCCCTATCACAATAGCCCCCAGCACTGGGGAGGGTGAAAGAGACTGAAACTCAGCAAACAGCTCCCCTCATATAAACACCCCTTTGTCAAAATAACATTGTGAGTGACAGCTAAACATCAGGCAGGCGCCAGAAACACATTTTTGGGGCGGAATAATGGTTCAAATTACATAACAGTGATCAATACAAGATTTGTATGGGAATATGGGAAGATGTGAGTGAAATAAACCTATCAATAGATCATCCAACTGTACTCGATCAGACTTTAGGCAGAATCCGGGAAAAAGCTGTGTGAAAACAGCACACACTCCAGTGTGAGTGATACTGCAAGGTAAGAGTGGTTTAACATTCAGTCACACACATCCACTCATGCTGCTCTCCTAGCTTCAAAAGACCTTCATTTCATCTGAAAAAAAAAACATTTCTCCAGAAAGCCTTTGAAATACTGGAGAGTTATAACAAGCGTCTGCGTTACGTGGCGATCATTTCAGCGTCAGCGCTGCGGCAGTCCTCAACATGGCAAAGCTAAAGCTTTTCATCCGCATCAATAGAATGTGTCAAAAATGTGCTCTCTACACAATGACACAGTAATTAGTAAGATCATCACACACTCACTTAAGAGATACTCATTAGATGGCTTTTGTGCGTGTGTGTGTGTGTGTGTCTACTGATTGATATTTCAGAGGGGCGTATTGTGGTTTACAAGAAATGTTGACGAGCTGTGAGGCGGAGGGATTCCTCTCTTTCTCTCTGTGTGTGTCTCTCTCTCAGAAGCACCAACACCATATGCCCCCCGACCGCACCATTCTTTTTTTAAGTGCAAGCTCTGCGATTCTGGGTCTCCTATTCAGAGTGAAAAAGCATTCTACCCAAACACTTTCCTGCCTGCATCTGGTTTGAGTTACCACGTTGACACAACAGGGAAGTGCATTGTCGCTCCACTCTGATTGGTCTGCTGCTCTGGGCGCTGAGTTATGATTGATCTACCTGTGCCAGACCCCCGACCCAGGGGCTGAAAGGGGGAACCTTTTAGCACAGAGAAACGGCAGCCAAGGTTTCAAAGTTTAGTTAATTGGGAGCCATTTTCTTCTCGTTCTCTCGCTCTTTCTCTCTCTCTCTCTCTCTCTCTCTCCCTCTCATACAGACACAGGCATACGCACACAACTTTCTGCTGAACGACCATTCTACACAATTAGCACAGCTATTAATACCCTGAGGTGGGAGAGAGGGAGAGAAATTGAGGTATGGGGAGCAGAGGTGATGGAGGGAGTTATAATAATAAGAAAGTCTCTGTAGACCTAATGAGAGGGTGCAGAGAAACCTCCCTCAAGACAAAAGCCATTTTCCAGAGAGAGCATCCCAGGTGTTCACTACAAACAAGTGTTACCTCCAAGGAGCATGTGTCAGAACCATGGAATTATTCTGATCACACGGATGCACTGAAGGACCAAATCAATGACCGGGGTTGGGTCTGTGTCCAAGTAGGACGTGTGTGTGTGTGTGAGAGACGGGGGTGGGCGGGGGGGTGTATGAGGCATATTTCTTTGATGTTGTCGGCTGCAGGGTTGGGGACTGGTGGCAGTTTCTAATGAGGACTGTTTGTGTGCGTACGTGTGTGTGTGTGTGTGTGTGTGTGTGTGTGTGTGTGTGTGTGTGTGTGTGTGTGTGTGTGTGTGTGTGCGCGTATGTGTATGTTTGCGTGCGTGTGTGTGCGCCTGCATGCGTGTGTGTGATGTTAAGCATTGTAGACTGCAAGGTCTCCTGGTACTTGACTCTCTATAAAGTTCAACAGCCTCTGGGCTCTGGAGGGAGGCTACTGCCACAACAGCCACAACACAACACAACCAGACCACAAACCTGATTGTAGCCAGGTCACCCACGACACAAGTCAGGATTCCACGTCCATCCATGTCTGATGACGTCGGGAGATGACGTGGAAACCGGCCACTAGGGGCAACAGTGAGCCCTGTTACCTTCAGGTCGGTTTCAGTATTGCTCGGGCGTGGTGGATCGGTATGGGGGACGGGCGTGGTGGATCGGTATGGGGGACGGGCGTGGTGGATCGGTATGGGGGACGGGCGTGGTGGATCGGTATGGGGGACGGGCGTGGTGGATCGGTATGGGGGACGGGCGTGAGAATCTTCCTCTGAGAATCCAGCGATAAAGTCCTTTTTTTCTTCTTTTAAGCCACTCCCAAACCGTATTAACCCTTGCCTGAGTTAATGCCTAACCTACCAATTTGGAAGTAACACCTGTACTTAACCCTAACCTTAAACATTCTGAGTTAGTGCCTAAACTTTGACATTTAACGTTTGAGAACGATAGATGAACGGTTAATTGTGACGTGAGACTGTGAGAGTTGGCATTTAGACCCAATAGTCATGACACAGCCGTAAACAACAACCTACAGGGCACAGACGTCAATTCAAAGTCTATTCCACGTTGGTTCAACGCAATTTCATATGAAATGAATAGAGGGGGAGGCCAAGCCTTATATTGAGGTCCACACCTGTCACCAGTATTACCACTAGTGACCAACCATGACTGTTTGAAAGCCCTAGTAAACTACAGCTTCAGTTTTGCTTGACCCACACACACGAGCAGACACACACACACACACACACACACACAGCACCACTGACCACCCCAGGCCAGAGCAGAGTCGATGGCTGCCCCGCCTGTTATCACAACTGGGATGAAACACACACACACACACAGGAAAACACATTGCACACGTTGCCTAATGAAGTCGGCAGCATTCACTGAGCTCATCATTACTAAAGTCTCCTGTGTATATC
>NC_056453.1:17530070-17535070 GCF_018296145.1 Oncorhynchus tshawytscha | reverse complement strand
AGCCTGATAATAGCTCATTTCCTATTAGATTAATTTCTCTAAACTCTGAATAGAACAGGAATGGAGTTATAGGCCTCAGGCTGGTTATAGACAGACTATCACATTCAACCTTACCGTAGTAGACCATAGAGCCCATCTATCCAATTTATAAAATGACTGAAGACAGAAACAGATTATTTGGTTCCATTTCAACATATAGTACCAGTCAAAGGTTTGGACACACCTACTCATTCAAGGGTTTTTCCTGAATTTTTTACCATTTTCTACGTTGTAGAATAGTAGTGAAGACATCAAAACTAAATAACACATATGGAATCATGTAGTAACCAAAAAACTGTTAAACAAATCAAGATATATATAATGTTTGAGATTCTTCAAAGTAGCCACCCTTTGACTTGATGAGGCACGCTTGGCATTCTCTCAACCAGCATCATGAGATAGTCACCTGGAATGCATTTCGATTAACAGGTGTGCCTTGATAAAAGACCAAGTCCATATTATGGCAATAACAGCTCAAAGAAGCAAAGAGAAACGACAGTCCATTACTTTAATAAGACATGAAGATCCATCCGGAACATTTCAATAACTTTGAAAGTTTCTTCAAGTGCAGTTGCAAAAACCATCAAGCGCTATGATGAAACTGGCTCTCATGAGAACCGACACGGACATTGCCTGGACATTGCATGGAAGACCCAGAGTTACCTCTGCTGCAGAGGCAAAGAAATGAAAACTCTGAAATGAGTAGATGTGTCCAAACTTTTCCCTGGTACTATATTTATTAATGAAACCAACGTTTTGTAACATACACTGAGTGTACAAAACATTAGGAAAACCTTTCCAATATTGAGTAGCACCCCCTTTTGTAGCACCCCCTCAGAACAGCCTTCCTGTCGGGGCACGGACTCTACAAGGTGTCGAAAGTGTTCCAGGGATGCTGGCCCATATTGACTCCAATGCTTTCCACAGTTGTGTCAAGATTGTCTCGATGTCCTTTGGGTCGTGGACCATTCTTGATACACACGGGAAACTGTTGAGTATGAAAAACCCAGCAGTGTTGCCATTCTTGAAATAATCAAACCGGTGCGCCAGGCACCTACTACCATACCCCGTTCAAAGGGACTTAAATATTTTGTCTTGGCCATTCACCCTCTGAATGGCACACATACACAATCCATATCTTCAGGCTTAAAAAACCTTATTTAACCTGTCTCATCCCCTTCATCTACACTGATTGAAGTGGATTTAACAAGTGACAATAAGTGATCATAGCTTTCACCTGGTCAGTCTATTTCATGGAATGTATACTCAGTGTATATACACTACGTGGCATGTGGACACCAGAGCATGTGCTCATATAGCGGCTCCGGGGCACTCCATGTCCTTTCCAACCGCTCCGCTAAAAACCAGTCCGAGCTCACAGGGGGGAAAAAAACTGGCACTCCAAATTCGCTCCATTCATTAAAATCACAATGAAACGCATCTATTTCTGTGAATACCTGGACCTTCCATCTCTTGAAACCAAACCATAAGGATTTCAATGAAAAGTATTTGAATAAACATGAATAAGTGAATGTAAGAAGCGAACATCATTTCAAATAGGCTACATGTCATGTTAAACAGCGTATAAACACTCTAAATAGGTCAGGAGCCAGACAGGGAGCCTAAGAAGGAACAAAAATGAATTATTTAGGATATTTTATTTCAATTATTTCAAGGCTATAGCCTACAAAGAAATATATTGTGAAGCATTAGCGAGTGCGACACAATCGGCTGGTAGGAACATAAAGCGCTCGGAATTTCATTGTATTCAATCATTATAGTCTATAAATTGCACATATAGGCTGTGACTTATGAAAAATGACTTATTAGTGCCTTTGAAATGTATTTTTAGAATTTGTTTTTAGAAACCCGAATTTGGCCAGTCTGTGGCTTCAGGATCATGCGATGGGGATGCTAAACACCCTTTTGGCCATTCTAGCCAGGCTGGGTAGAGATGCAGAGTTGTTTTAAAAAATGTCGATCAAATCAAAGTTTATTTGTCACGTGCGCCGAATACAAAAGGTACACAATACATGTTGTACACCTTACAGTGAAATGCTTACTTAAGGCTCTAGCCAATGGTACGAGAAAAAAAAGGTATGTGTGTGAAGGTAAGTAAAGAAGTAAGACAACAGTAAAAAGACATTTGAAAAATTAGTAGCAAGGCTAACCTGTTAGTCAGGCTTATTGAGGTAGTATGTACATGTAGGTATGGTTAAAGTGATGCATATATGATGAACAGAGAGTAGTAGAAGCGTAAAAAGAGGGGTTGGCGGGTGGTGGGACACACCACACGGCACTCCGGTACCACTTGCCATGCGGTAGTAGAGAGGACAGTCTATGGCTGGGGTCTTTGACAACTTTTAGGGTCTTCCTCTGACACCGCCTGGTGTAGAGGTCCTGGATGGGAGGCAGCTTTGCCCCAGTGATGTACTGGGCCGTACGCACTACCCTCTGAAGTGCCTTGAGGTCAGAGGCCGAGCAATTGCTGTACCAGGCAGTGCAACCGGTCAGGATGCTCTCGATGTTGCAGCTGTAGAACCTTTTGAGGATCTCAGGACCCATGCCAAATCTTTTTAGTTTCCTGAGGGGGAATAGGCTTTGTCATGCCCTCTGCACGACTGTCTTGGTGTGTTTGGACCAATCTAGTTTGTTGTTGATGTGGACACCAAGGAATTTGAAGCTCTCAACCTGCTCCACTACAGCCCCGTCGATGAGAATGGGGACGTGCTCGGTGCTCCTTTTCCTGTAGTCCACAATCATCTCCTTCATCTTGGTTACGTTGAGGGATAGGTTGTTATTCTGGTACCACCCGGCCAGGTCTCTGACCTCCTCCCTATAGGCTGTCTCATCGTTGTCGGTGATCAGGCCTACCACTGTTGTGTCGTCAGCAAACTTAATGATGGTGTTGGAGTCGTGCCTGTCAGGAAGTCCAGGATCCAGTTGCAGAGGGAGGTCTTTAGTCCCAGGTTCCTTAGCTTGGTCATGAGCTTTGAGGGTACTATGGTGTTGAACGCTGAGCTGTAGTCAATGAACAGCATTCTCACATAGGTGTTCCTTTTGTCCAGGTGGGAAAGGGCAGTGTGGAGTGCAATAGAGATTGCATCATCTGTGGATCTGTTTGGGCAGTATGCAAATTGGAGTGGGGTCTAGGGTTTCTGGGATAATGGTGTTGATGTGAGCCACTACCAGCCTTTCAAAGCACTTCATGGCTACGGACGTGAGTGCTACGGGTCTGTAGTCATTTAGGCAGGTTGCCTTTGTGTTCTTGGGCACAGGGACTGGTGGTCTGCTTGAAGCATGTTGGTATTACAGACTCAATCAGGGACATGTTGAAAATGTCAGTGAAGACACCTGCCAGTTGGTCAGCACATGCCCAGAGCACACATCCTGGTAATCTGTCTGGCCCCGCAGCCTTGTGTATGTTGACCTGTTTAAAGGTCTTACTCACGTCGGCTACAGAGAGCGTGATCACACAGTCATCCGGAACAGCTGTGGCTCTCATGCATGCCTCAGTGTTGCTTGGCGCGAGCATAGAAGTGATTTAGCTCGTCTGGTAGGCTCGTGTAACTGGGCAGCTCGCGGCTGTGCTTCCCTTTGTAGTCTGTAATAGTTTGCAAGCCCTGCCACATCCGACGAGCGTCGACGCCGGTGTAGTATGATTCAATCTTAGCCCTGTATTGAAGCTTTGCCTATTTGATGGTTCGTCGCAGAGCATAGCGGGATTTCTTGTAAGCTTCCGGGTTAGAGTCCCGCACCTTGAAAGCGGAAGCTTTACCCTTTAGTTCAGTGCGAATGTTGCCTGTAATCCATAACTTCTGGTTGGAGTATGTACGTACAGTCACTGTGGGGATGACGTCCTCAATGCACTTATTGATAAAGCCAGTGACTGATGTGGTGTATTCCTCAATGTCATTGGAAGAATCCCGGAACATGTTCCAGTCTGTGGTAGCAAAGCAGGCCTGTAGTTTAGCATCTGATTCATCTGACCATTTTTTTATAGAGCAAGTCACAGGTGCTTCCTGCTTTAATTTTTGCTTGTAAGCAGGAATCAGGAGGATAGAGTTGTGGTCGGATTTACCAAATGGAGCGCGAGGGAGAGATTTGTACGCATCTCTGTGTGTGGAGTACAGGTGATCTCGAAAATTTTTTCCCTCTGGATGCACATTTAACATGTTGATAGAGATTTGGTAGAACTGATTTAAGTTTCCCTGCATTAAAGTCTCCGGCCACTAGGAGCACCGCCTCTGGGTGAGTGGTTTCCTGTTTGCTTCTTTCCTTATACAGCTGACTGAGTTTGGTCTTAGTGCCAGCATCCGTCTGTGGTGGTAAATAAACAGCCACAAAAAGTATAGCTGAGAACTCTCTAGGCAAGTAGTGTGGCCTGCAGTTTATCACAATATAATCTACTTCAGAGAGACTTCCTTAGAGACTTCCTTAGATTTCGTGCACCACGTAATTGAAAGATGTAGCCTACGATGCGAAAGGAGAACAAAAACTACTAAGCCTACATTTGAACACCACAGCATCTTCCCAATGAAGTAGCCTAGTTTTGTTGTTTGGCTACCTGAACAGAACCAGGGCTTATCACTCCCAGCCCACCTCTTCCCACCTCTTCCAATGCACGGTGGGAAGTATGCACTGAATTTTGCTAGATGAAGAACCTATTTTAGTATAAAATCCGGGCATATGAACCTCGATGTTCAAAACTTCCCATAATATAAAACATTCTATTTTCACGTACTGAGAATGTGTCATGAGCGATTACACTTGTTTCCCGCTCTCCGTTGATTTCGATAGCACATCCCCATACCGAATGAATCAGCTTAAAAAAAGACTTGACTTTCCGAAACGCTGCATACTATTAAACTTTATTTTTCCGCATAACCACACGACCTACTACTTAGGACGCAAGTATGGGTATTCGGACATGGCCAAAATCTAGGCCAATGTTCTAATTG
>NC_056453.1:17480070-17525070 GCF_018296145.1 Oncorhynchus tshawytscha | reverse complement strand
AGATGGAAGAGAAGAGGTGGGGGGTGGGCAGGCAGATGGAAGAGAAGAGGTGGGGGGTGGAGAGAGGAGGCAGATGGAAGAGAAGAGGTGGGGGGTGGAGAGAGGAGGCAGATGGAAGAGAAGAGGTGGGGGGTGGAGAGAGGAGGCAGATGGAAGAGAAGAGGTGGGGGGGGTGGAGAGAGGAGGCAGATGGAAGAGAAGAGGTGGGGGGGGTGGAGAGAGGAGGCAGATGGAAGAGAAGAGGGGTACTTGGTGTTTCAGTGCTCCAGAAAGAGTATACCATGGGACGGTCTAAGTGGTAAGGACAGGCGGGACATGATGGGGGTGGGAGAGACATCTCATGTCAGACCCAACAGAGAGAGAGAGGAGAACACACCCTCATCTACATGGGCAGCCTTTCATACAGAGAGAGATGGCAGGACAGTGCTGGAATCTCTGTGCTGGAATCTCTGTGCTGGAATCCTGCACTAAGCCAAATGATGCCCTTTCCTGAACTAAACAAGACAGAAAAGTTTTTCAACAGGGCTGCAACAGGCCGCGTCCCTCTTTCCGCGGTTATGGTTCCAGGAACTGATGCGGAGAGTCATTTTTAGCATACAAATTTCAACAAGATGCTGGTCATCGAGGTCCCTAATGTTGAATAGCTACAAAAATCTCTGGGGTAAAACAATTAGAATTAGAAAATAGAAATCGCTTAAAAAAACTGTGATATATGAAAACAAGTCAAGGGTAAAACACTGTGTACATCCCAGAGTTAAGGGGGGAAAAAAACCTCATCAAATACAGCATTGCGGTCTGTATCGTCCAATCACAGAACAGATACAAGTCACGTGGTCTGTTAGCAAACATATGATGGCACTCGATAGCTGCTGTATCGTCCAATCACAGAGCAGCTACAAGTCACGTCATCTGTTAGCGAGCACATCACAAGTTTGCTAACAGATCACGTGACTTGAGTCTTCTCTGTGATTGTACAAAACAGACCACAAAGCATATTTTCTAAAATGTATTTAACTTGGCAAGTCAGTTAAGAACAATTTCTTATTTACAATGACGGCCTACCCCGGCCAAACTCCGATGACACTGGGCCAATTGTGCACCACCCTATGGGACTCCCAATCACGGCTGGATTTGATTCAGCCGGGATTCGAACCAGGAATTGTAGTGACGCCTCTTGCACTGAGATGCAGTGGTTGAAGGGTTGAAATATTCATAACCGAGGGGTACTACATCAACATACAAATTGTTTTGCAGCCTCGATAGGAAATAGAATGTCTTTGTTGCCCAGGAATATCGCTATCACTAATATTTGATATCACCACAGGTTTCGAGGATTGAGAATCCACTTCCGGAACCCCTTGTTGGAGCCCAAAAGGCTAAATGGGTTCTACTGAATTTTAGCCCCTCCCACATTCCATTCAACTTGTTACCGGGGTTTGACTGCTGGCAAGAAGCTTCCGGCCCGTCACCATGCTTCACCGATACACTGGTGGGAGGAGATGTTGGTAAATATGGATTACATTTGTCAAAATTACTAAATGGCATTCAAAGAATTTGAAAGCTACAGCAAGACGTGGGTGAGAAAGCTGAAGGAAATAATAAAAACAAGCGTTTCCACATAGCATAACCGCTACAAAGCTAATGCTAGCTAGCATCTTTTCCATTGAAATAACATGGCTGGTTAGCTAGCAAGCATCAGAGCCAATCTAATCGTTGCGACGTTGTGTAACAGAGCTTGCTAGTAATGTTTTGAGGAGAACAGGCTAGCTCCCTGTAGAAACAAGACAAGAGGGGATGGGGAAGAAGATTAGATGAGCATTCAGAATCGAGATGTTATTCAGAAGCACAATGTCAACTTTCACTGCTATGCAGACGACACTCAGCTGTACATTTCGATGAAACATGGTGAAGCCTGAATAAGATTGCCTACCCTGGAAGCCTGTGTTTCAGACATAAGGAAGTGGATGGCGGCATTTTTTTTTTTTTACACAGAAAAAAACGAGATGCTAGTTCTAGGTCCCGAGAAACAAAGAGATCTGCTGTCAGATTTGACAATGAATCTCAAATAAAACTGTGAAGGACCTCGGCGTTACTCTGGACCTTGATTTGACGAACATTTACAAATGATTTTAAAAAAGCAGCCTTTTTTCATCTTCGTAGCTTTGCAAAAAAATCTGAACGTTTTTTGTCCACAAAAAATGATGCAGAAAAGTTAATCCGTGCTTGTATCACTTCTAGATTAGACTCCTGCACTGCTCTACTCTTCGGTTAACCGGATAAGGCACTAAATAAACTTCCGTTAACGCAAAGTACAGCTGCTCGAAACCTTGACCAGAACGAGTTCACAAAACATGCGCACAGTGTTTCTAGGCATATTTGCATGTGTGCCTGTGCTGATCAATGTGGGTTCCACTTCTTTCTGTTGTTGCAGCTTGGTGGGTGGCCCAGGAGCCTTTCGACGTGGCACATGGACCTGTATAAGCTGTATCTTGCCAGCCTCTCATATCAGTGTGAGTACATACCTACCACCGTGTGTTCATTCAAGTGTCATCATGAAGTCATAACAAAGTCACACGTTGGTGTTGTAAATCATTATTTAGCCAATGCGATTGTGTAGCTGATCTGGGCCAGACACATTCTCCAGGATGACCCGACATCCGCCGTTACACGCCACCACCGTCCACATGCAATCAACCACCACGTCTAATGAACACTCCTCCTCAAAATGGATGTTAAACTAAAGGTTCAAAAGATAAATGCAGATCCAAGCAGCATGTTGTACATGGAACAACACAGTGTTCTATGTATTGGTGATTAATATTCCCTTAACAGCTTCTACGCATCATGGCAACATGCTTGACTGAAAATATTTAAAGATGCCTGTAGACTTCATGGAGGTTAAGAGGGTGACGCTGTTGCACATAAGATTTAATATACAGTATTATGCCAATATTGTACGTAGAAACGATCAATTAGGAAGATGGTGCTGTTCAGAATGGCGTGTGTGTGACTGTTGATGTTCACAGGACTCTCTGAATGCCATTAGGAACTAGCACCACAGACGAAGGGGAGGGAAACGGACAGCTTCTCTCTACCACACCTTCACCGAGTCATCATCCGATGTTTTCGTCATGAACAATCGTTGCATTTTCTGAAATAAACAGAGACTTAACTTTGTCCATTCTGCTTCTCGTGTTTTTTTAATGCTAGATTTGAGCCATGTAGCAGGTCTATAGTGTGCTGTATTGTTTGTGTTGCTTTTTTTAATCGTTTGCTAAGGTGATGTCAGTTTTACATTGTTACGTTGCACATGCTGAAACAGTTTCATCAGTTCTGGGCTAGACTATGATCTGGAAACATCTACTACCCTTTTTTTTTTTAAAGTTGTTCAATGAAAATAGCACTTTTCATATGTGTTTTGCTACTGCCGGGTGAAGAATTGGGCAATGTGGGAATGCATTGGAAGAAGTCAGTTTATGGTTGTATGAACGGACGGCATCTGTAGAAGAACAGGAACAATGCAGGTAAATGTAGAGCCCATCAATGACAAAAGAACAGTGCAGAGATGTAGTATCAGGATAACATTAGATATTGCATGTTATCTGCTATCTATTCTGGATAGGGAGCTAGCCATGCTGTTATCCTCAAAACATTGGATTACCAACTTGAACTGTTAGCCTCAACCAACATGACAAGTACATATACCTATTTCTTTGTTGAACAATGTTAGATACAGTCTATGATATTAACTAGATGGCTCTGATGCTAACTCGCTAACCAGCCATGTCAAGTCTATGGAAGAGGCTAGCTAGCATCAGCTTTGTGGGGCTATGCTATATGGAAACACTTTTTTTTCTCAAATCAGCCCGCAGGGAGTGAGGATGGATGACAAGAAGGTAGATGCGGTCAAGTCATGGCCAGTCCCAACCACTATAAAGGGGTTACAACGGTTTTTGGGTTTTGCCAACTTCTACCGCCGTCTCATCAGGAACTTCAGCTCTGTTGCCCGCCCCTCTCACCTCTCTCCTCAAGGGTGGTCCCCGTAGGTTGGTGTGGAGCCCAGCAGCCGACTGGGCCTTCAGCCTACTCAAGGGACGTTTCACCTCCGCCCCATTGCTCAAACACCCAGATCCTACGATATCCTTTGTGGTGGAGGTGGATGCTTCAGAGGTGGGCGTGGGGGCAGTTCTGTCTCAACGACAGAGTAATACACAGAAATGATATCCGTGTGCATACTACTCTAAGAAACTGTCCCCTGCAGAGAGGAATTACGACATCGGTGATCGAGAGCTCCTGGCGGTGAAGTTGGCATTAGAGGAGTGGAGACACTGGCGGGAGGGCGCCAGATAACCATTTGTCATCCTCACCGACCATCGGAACCTGGAGTACATATGGTCAGCGAGGAGGCTGAATCCGCGCCAAGCCAGGTGAGCCCTTTTCTTCACAAGGTTCGACTTCACGCTAAACCTATCGCCAAGTCTCAAAAAACACCCAGGCCTATGACCTGTCCCGTCTCTACGATTCGGGAGAGGGTCCAGGATGCACGTCATCAGACACACCTGGACTCCATTACCTCACTCACCTCCCCTGTATCTGGCACATTTAGTTGTGGACACTACTGTACATCACTGCACTCCCTCTCTCGCTCTTTGGTCCTATACGTTTTGCATCTTTGTTTCATCAGTTTCTGAATATATTTAGCTAACTCCATGACAGTAGCTAAAGCAAGGGGCTATTAGCAGCACACAAGTAGACTAAAAATGCATGCTGGGCTGAAAATGCCCTGAGCTTGTGAAGTGAGCACTACTGGAGCGGTAGTGGATTGAATTTGGAGCGGGCGAGAAGGCCGACGCTCCAGCCTTTGGGAAACTCGCTCCGCACTCCAGTCAAATTGGGCACGCTCCGCTGCTCACTCGCTCCGCTCCAGCTCTGCTCACATACTCTGGCCATCGCCATCTTTTTACAGTCGTTCTCATGGCACACTTCCACACATAGTTCTGGGACTTTCCCTTAATTCGAAAACATAGGGCAAGAGTGCCCTCTCCCTCCCTACAACGCTCCCTCTCCATCTCTCCCTCCACCCTCTTTACCCTCCCTCCCCCCTCTCTCTCTCTCTCTCTCTGGAGGTCTGTTGAGGTTTAATTCCTTCAGTCGTCTGCTCCTCTGGGTCAAGAGACTGAGTGGGTTGAAGAGAAATGTCCTGTTTTTATGAGCAGACTCCATCACTCACTCACTCGCTTTCCTTTACTTTCCTCCCTTTTATTTCCCTTTTCTTTCATGACCTCTTCTCATCTCTCTTCATTTCTCCTCACTCTCTCTCTGGTGGTCTATGCAGCTTTAATTCATAAAATGGTTTACTAGGAAGGCTTGCCCTGCTCCCATCACTCACATGCCCCCCCCCATCTCTCTTCTCCTTCCCCCTCTTTCCTCTCCTTAGCCCGAGTCCCCAATCCTTTCTATACCAAGCCATCAAAATAACCATAACTCAACCTCCCTCTGGTTCCAAGAACACAGATAGAGAGGGGAAATGAAAGACTGAAGGAGAAAGACCGAGAGAGAATGAGATAGCAAGGGGAGAGGAAGGGTGGAATAGAGTGAAGAAGAAAGAGAACAGAGAGGAGGAGGGAGTTAGAGAGGGAGAAAATGAATTATATCAAATTACACTGAGTATACCAAACATTAGCACCTTCCTAATATTGAGTAGCACCCCCTTTTGCCCTCAGAACAGCCTCAATTTGTCCGGGCATGGACTCTACAAGGTGTCGAAAGCGTTCCACAGGGATGCTGGCCCATGTTGACTCCAATGCTTGTGTCAAGTTGGCTGGATGTCCTTTTGGGTGGCGGACCAATCTTGATACACACGGGAAACTGTTGAGTGTGAACAACTCAGCAGCGTTGTAGTTCATGACACAAACCGGTGCGCCTGGCACCTACTACCATACCCCCCCCCCGTTCATGGGCACTTACAAATCCTCCTTTAAACCGTCTCCTCCCCTTCATCTACACAGACTGAAGTGGATTTAACAAGTGACATCAATAAGGGATCACAGCTTTCACCTGGATTCACCTGGTCAGTCGGTCATGGAAAGAGCAGGTGTTTGTGTACAATGGGAATGAACGAGAGAGACGACAGGAGGAAGAAATGAGAGGACAATGGAGAAGAACGACGGACGCAGAAAGACAGAGAGAAAAAGCTGCCAGTAAGAAATGCTAAAGAGAGATGAACACATCATTGTAAAAATGGGGCATGTCAATAGGATACAGAGAGAGAGTGAGAGAGAAATGTGATATGTGTCACGCCCTGACCTTAGAGAGCCTTTTTATGTCTCTATTTGGTTTGGTCAGGGTGTGATTTGGGGTGGGCATTATATGTTTTTGTTTTGGCCGGGTATGGTTCTCAATCAGGGACAACTGTCTATCGTTGTCTCTGATTGGGAACCATACTTAGGCAGTCCTTTTTCCCACCTGTGATTGTGGGTAGTTAACTTTGTTTGTGGCACATAGCCCTTAAGCGTCATGGTTGTTTTGTGTTGTTTATTGTTTTTGGCGGCGTCATTTCTTATAAAGGGAATATGTACGCTCACCACGCTGCGCTTTGGTCTACTTCAATAATATGGAGATATGGAGACAATATGGAGGATATATAGCTAGATATATAGCTGAACGAGATTCAGGCCAAGAGCGAAAGAGAAAAGGGGAAGAAGGAGAGAGAGAGAGAGAGAGGTGGAGTATAGTCAGTAAAGGAGTGGGTCTGCTCTGGTCTGACTGACTCAGGAGGGAATTGATTAGTGGCCTGGAGCCACATTCCTACACAGCCAGGGAACCACTGCAGGGGGAAAGGAGGAGAGGGATATGGAAGGGGAATAGAGAGGACTGAGGGAGAGAGTTGTGAGAGCAAGAGGGAGGAGGGGAGGAAGAGAGAGAGATAAAGAGAGAGCAAGAGAGAGGTAGGCAAGGGGTAGAATGAGAAAGAGGGGGGAAAGACTGTTAGGAAGAGAGAGATATATTTGCAGAGGTGTGTATCTATCTGAGATGGAAACAATAGGCTGGAGAGAAAGAGGTAGGGTCGAGTCAGCTCTCTCTCTCTCACACACGCACGCACCCACGCGCACACACACACACACACACACACACACACACACACACACACACACACACACAAGCACCTGCACACACTATTGGCTATCGGTGTGCTGTGCTTTCATAATAAAAACAGTGTGATGCAACCCAGAGCTTCCCTCAGACAAAGCACAGCCTCTCCACACTAATAACCAGGAAGTCAACCCAGGATATAACACCATACAGAAACAACCAACACTCCCCTGCAGGGACAAGATATCACAGACAACCAGAAAAGTGACTACACTAATCTAGGTGTTGGTATTGGAATATGTGGTAATGATGATTCTCTCCAAGCACGGTCTTTCTGTACCAGATTGACGTAATATTAAATATAATTCACCTGTTGGTTTTTAGTGAGCAAGGCAGCAAAGATTGACAGAAACCATGTGTCATGTCATAAGCATGTTAAAATGAAATAAACGCACAGTAACAGAACGCCATCTTTCTCCTATCAATCACCTCCTACCATACCCCCACTTGTCTAAAAAGGGCCTGGTTAATTAGGTTGGGGCTACACAGGGAAAACCATGTGGAAAGTATCAAATACACTATATACATCACATTACCACTGGGAGTTAAACCCATCCTTATTATGGACAGATCAGCAGATCTGTATAGTGCCAAAGGCAAGGCTATCCCTGGTCTAGTGAAAGGAGGCTTCCTGCTACTCTATTGGGATTAGATTGGTTTTCACCGGGTTAGGAGTTAGGCCAGGGGTGTATTCATTACATGAACACCATTGCAAACAGTTACAAAATGATTTGCAACAAAAAAACTGTACTCCAAATGGAAACGAAAGCAAGAGTTTCTATAGGACAAATTCAGGTAGCTCCCTCCCTGTTTAATTTGCTTCTGTTCGCTTTCATTTGGTTCTGAATACACCCCAGGATATCTAAGGAGACACAACCATAATCCTTGAGATCCAGACTGTGACCAGATCTGTTGCGGTGCCAGGACACAGATGCAGACCCAGACCCAAATCCATTTACAGACTGCATTTAGGTCTTAAAACAAGTTCAAGACAAATGTTTTGTGACGAAGCACAGCTGTGGATCTAGGCTGAGCTGATCTGAGCCTATCTGCAACTATTGATTGATATCACTCACCTCTGACGTCATCGCTGTATTATTGCTGTATTATCATAGTATTTTTGCTGTATAATCCATGTATTATTTTTGCTGTATTGTCCCTGTATTGTCCCTGTATTATTGTTGTATTATCACAGCATTATCGTAGTATTTTTGCTGTATTATTGCTGTATAATCCTTGTATTATCGTATTATTTTTGCTGTATTTTCCCTTTATTATCGTAGTATTTTTGCTCTATTTTCCCTGTATTATCGTAGTGATTTTCCCTGTATTATCGTAGTATTTCTGCTGTATTATCCCTGTATTATTTTGTATTATCACTGTATTATCCCTGTATTATCGTAGTATTATTGCTGTATTTTCCCTGTATTTTTGTAGTATTTTTGCTGTATTATCCCTGTATTATTTTGTATTATCACTGTATTATCCCTGTATTATCTCTGTATTATCCTTAAATTATCATAGTATTATCGCTGTATTATCTCTGTATTATCGCAGTATTTTTGCTGTATTTTCCCTGTATTATTGTTGTATTATCACTGTATTATCCCTCTATTATGTTGTATTATCACTGTATTATCCCTGTAGTATCTCTGTATTATCCTTAAATTATCATAGTATTATTGCTGTATTAACGCTGTATTATTTCTGTATTATCGTAGTATTATTGCTCTATTATCTCTGTATTATCGTAGTATTATTGCTGTATTAACACTGTATTATCGTAGTATTATTGCTGTATTAACACTGTATTATCTCTGTATTATCGTAGTATTATTGCTGTATTATCTCTGTATTATCGTAGTATTTTTGCTGTATTATCGCTGTATTATTATTATTATTTATTTATTTCACCTTTATTTAACCAAGTAGGCCAGTTGAGAACAAGTTCTCATTTACAACTGCGACCTGGCCAAGATAAAGCAAAGCAATGGGACACAAACAACACAGAGTTACACATGGAATAAACAAACGTACAGTCAATAACACAATAGAAAATCTATATACAGTGTGTGCTGTATAAATATCCCTGTATTATCGTTGTATTATCGCTGTATTATCAGTGTTTTTGCTGTATTATCGCTGTATTATCACTGTATTATCGTAGTGTTTTTGCTGTATTATCCCTGTATTATCGTTGTATTATCACTGTATTATCGTAGTGTTTTTGCTGTATTATCCCTGTATTATCGCTGTATTATTGTTGTATTATCGTTGTCTTATCGCTGTATTATCGTTGTATTATTGTTGTATTATCGTTGTATTATTGTTGTATTATCGCTGTATTATCGTTGTATTATCGCTGTATTATCAGTGTTTTTGCTGTATTATCACTGTATTATCGGTGTATTATCGTAGTGTTTTTGCTGTATTATCCCTGTATTGTCGCTGTATTATCGTTGTATTATCGTTGTATTATCACTGTATTATCGTTGTATTATCGTAGTGTTTTTGCTGTATTATCCCTGTATTGTCACTGTTTTATCGGCATATTAGACGTCTATATGAGGACATAAACTGTATACAAAAACCCCAGACTGCATCATGTCAGTAGGTGAATCTCACACTGCATAAAGAAGGCTAGGAATGTGAAATGGGTCTGGGGGCAGGCAGCAGGGACCGGAGAGGGAGCAGAGCAGGCCATGAATGAAGCCCAACTGAGGCGATTATATCCCCTGACCTCGTTTTGCCCCTCTGGCGAAGGAAACACCAAAATGACTTGTTGTTCTTGCGTCGGGGCCAGAACCTATTCAACGTTGCTTGTTTAGACAATCTCTCCTCTGGGCTGTGTGTGTGTGTGTGTGTGTGTGTGTGTGTGTGTGTGTGTGTGTGTGTGTGTGTGTGTGTGTGTGTGTGTGTGTGTGTGCGCGTACACACACACAGGCTTTTTATCTGGGAAATGTTCTGGGATCAGAGACATTCGAGGTATTTCCTCATATCCGGGTCAGATCAGATCGGCTGGCAGCTGGCAGCTATGGGGCTAGTATAGGACTGTACCAGACCAGAGTGGATACTGATCTAGAGCACTTAGCTCTGACTTACGTACCGTGTTGAAGAGCAGAAACACCTTGCTTTTTGTGTCCTAAAATACCAGATTGGGGAAGTAGGAAGGCAGGGGAGAGGAGGGAAGGAGAGGAGAATACAGGAGAAGAGGAGAAGAGAAGGGAGAGGGGCCTATGTAGGGAAAGAGACTGGCACTGCTCTAGGTTTAGAGGCAGAGAGTCTTTACAACCAGCTCTGGAATGTAGAGATGGAGTTGAGTTTTTATTGTTCTTCAGAAGCACCACCTTAGCTACCAGGAGCCAGCCACTCCCTTTCTGTCTTCTCTGTCTCTTTCTCCTTTCCCTCTTTATATCTCTCTCTATTCTGTATCCATCTTTTCACTCCAATCTAGTCTGCCTCATCCCATACTCACCTAGTTTCTCTTCTATGTCTCTTTCTTTTCTTTCTTCACTCTCGTTTCCCTTGTTCGCCTTTCTTCTAACGATGCATTTCCAAACTACCAGTAGCCTCTGCCTCTCTATCTTGGCCCCTCCTGGAGAGAGATGTCTACACCTGTACAGACTACAGAGAGCCCAGGCAGGCAGCGTCTACAGTCTGTACAATAATAACACCATTACTCACTGGAGAAAGAATGGAGCGAGAGGGAGAGGAGGACCCGAGACCTGGTCACCTCTGACTCTGCCTTGCACTCCACACCGAGTCACTATAACTCTGTCTGAAAGAGATAAAGTTACCTGCTATACAGACAGGGGTACTGTACATCTAGCTTCTAAGGAGAGTGAATGAGAAACAGAGAGAGAGGAGGGGATGAAAGGAACAATAGGGGCACGGGGATAGAGTCTGCCTCTGTGTTACAGTGCATTCGGAAAGTATTCAGACCCCTTGCCTTTTTCCACATTTTGTTACGTTACAGCCTTATTCTAAAATGGATTATATCATTTTTTTTCCCTCATCAATCTACAAACAGGTGTTTAGATAAAAATTGTACATTTAACATAAATACCTTATTTACATAAGTATTCAGACCCTTTGCTTATGAGACTCGTAATTGAGCTTAGGTGCATCCTGTTTCCATTGATCATCCTTGAGATGTTTCTACAACTTGATTGGAGGCCATTTGTGGTAAAATAATTGATTGGACATGATTTGGAAAGGCACACACCTGTCTATATAAAGTCCACAGTTGACACTGCATGGCAGAGCCAAAACCAAGCCATGAGGTCGAAAGAATTGTGCGTAGAGCGTCGAGACAGGATTGTGTCGAGGCACAGATCTGGGGAAGAGTACCAAAACAATTCTGCAGGTTTGAAGGTCCCCAAGAACACAATGGCCTCCATCATTCTTAAATGGAAGAGAAGGGGGAGAAGGGCCTTGGTCAGGGAGGTGACCAAGAACCTGATGGTCACTCTGAAAGAGCTCCAGAGTTCCTCTGTGGAGATGGGAGAACCTTCCAGAAAGACAACCATCTCTGCAGCACTCCACCAATCTCGCATTTATGGTAGAGTGGCCAGACGGAAGCCACTCCTCAGTAAAAGGCACATGTCAGCCCGCTTGGAGTTTGCCAAAAGGCATCTAAAGGACTCTCAGACCATGAGAAACAATATTCTCTGGTCTGATGAAAACAAGATTAAACTCTTTGGCCTGAATGTCAAGCGTCATGTCTGGAGGAAAGCTGGCATCATCCCTACAGTTAATCGTTTTGGTGGCAGCATCATGCTGTCGGGATGTGTTTCAACGGCAGGGACTGGGAGACTAGTCAGAATTGAGGGAAAGATTAACAGAGCAAAGTATAGAGAGATCCTTGATGAAAACCTGCTCCAGAGCGCTCAGGAACTCCAGACTGGGACGAAGGTTCACCTTCCAACAGGACAACGACCCTAAGCACACAGCCAAGACAACGCAGCAGTGTCTTAGGGACTAGTCTCTGAATGTCCTTGAGTGGCCCAGCCAGAGCCCGGACTAGAACTCGATTCAACATCCCTGGAGAGACCTGAAAATAGCTGTGCATCGACGCTCCCCATCCAACCTGACCAAGCTTGGGAGGATCTGCAGAGAAGAATGGGAGAAACTCCCCAAATACAGGTGTGCCAAGCTTGTAGTGTCATACCCAAGAAGACTCGAGGCCGTAATCGCTGCCAAAAGTTCAACAAAGTACTGAGTAAAGGGTCTGAATACTTGCATAAATGTGATATTTCAGTTTTTTATTTTGAATACATTTGCAAAAATGTCTAAACATTTGCATTGTCATTATGGACTATTGTGTGTAGATTGATGAGAAAAAACTAACAATTTTATAAATTTTAGAATAAGGCTGTAAAGTAACAAAATGTATAAAAAGTCTAGGGGTCTGAATACTTTCCAAATGCACTGTACATACAGTATAATACTTTAGAGTGGGCGTGCATGTTTGTACGTCTGCCACACTGTCCTCATGCATGGACTATGTATGTGTGTATTTGTGTGCTGGATGACAATGTCTACTTGCTGAGTAGATTGGGAGTGTGTAGAGTGGTGGATTGGTTGGCTTAGCTGGGGCTGTACACACACACACACACACACACACACACACACACACACACACACACACACACACACACACACACACACACACACACACACACACACACACACACACACACACACACACAGCATTAAATCTTCCATAAGCAGAGAGGCACACAGCACTGTCACCTATGATAAAGCTTAGCTACATACACACAACATTCCCTAAGGTATACTTAGCAAAGCAAACTGCCCGCCTGCACACACGCACTCCAACATCACCAGAGACGAATGGTGGAAGTAAATGATGATATCCCTCAGCAAAGGTAATCCATCACCATAGTGTAGGTGTCCTGAAATAAACTGTGACTTCCTGTGGTCTTAATAGTACAGGGTAGGTGTCCTGAAATAAACTGTGATTTCCTGTGGTCTTAATAGTACAGGGTAGGTGTCCTGAAATAAACTGTGATTTCCCGTGGTCTTAATAGTACAGGGTAGGTGTCCTGAAATAAAATGTGATTTCCTGTGGTCTTAATAGTACAGGGTAGGTGTCCTGAAATAAACTGTGATTTCCCGTGGTCTTAATAGTACAGGGTAGGTGTCCTGAAATAAAATGTGATTTCCTGTGGTCTTAATAGTACAGGGTAGGTGTCCTGAAATAAACTGTGATTTCCTGTGGTCTTAATAGTACAGGGTAGGTGTCCTGAAATAAAATGTGATTTCCTGTGGTCTTAATAGTACAGGGTAGGTGTCCTGAAATAAAATGTGATTTCCTGTGGTCTTAATAGTACAGGGTAGGTGTCCTGAAATAAAATGTGATTTCCTGTGGTCTTAATAGTACAGGGTAGGTGTAGTCTACCAAACTGTCTTGAGATGTTCTGCACTCCAGTGGAGATAAGGAAAAAAAAATGACGTCTGGAAAAGATGCCTGGCTCTCATAACACACTAATACACTCATACAAAAGAATGTTTAGCCATCTCTGCACTCTCCAGTAAGCCAGCCACACACAGAGAAACACACACACATCACATGCAAACACCCACACACACGCACAAAGCCCTTCGTTTAACTGAAGGCTAGAGCTGTAGAGCGATATGATTGAGCCACAATCTATTGGACAAAAGGAGGCTAACTTACTGTATGACCTCAAGTTGCATAATACTGTTATTATCATATCAGAAAGAGCCAGGTTGAACTCTGTCTGTACTCACACACACACACACACACACACAGTCTTGTATAACTTACCATGTGGGGACACACAATTCAGTCCCATTCAAAATCCTATTTTCTCTAACCCCTAAACCTAAACCTAACCATAACCTTAACCCCAAAACCTAACCTTTACCCTAAACGTAACCCTAGCTCCTAACCAATGTTCCCTCTAATTATGTTCGGCACTGAGCAAATTTCAGGGCTGCTGAGCGCAAACCTGAACGTTGTGAAAATTCTGTACAACAACTTTACTGTGAACACTGAGGCTGCACCCACTTTAAGTTACAGTTTTAACAGTGGCCAAGTAGGCTACGGTTGCTATTTGGTCATAATGTAGACCTACCATAAACAAATATATGGCTAAAATGCATCTCATAACATTTTAACATGGAAATAGCTGTTCTGTCATTCAGCCTACAGCAGCCAATGTGTGGTATTCAATGTAGGCCCACATTCAACAAGACTTTTGAAAAAAACATGTAGGGATTGAAATTAACCTGTTTATCCACTTGTGCTTCAGACAAGGAGGTGACCGAAAATGTTGTTGTTTGATGCAAGACACCACTTATAAATTCATTATTATTCTCACAGCATTATTACAGAGAATCAGACAAATTATGCTACGCTCTGCCTATTGGCTACTTAGCTTGTTCAAGCCTGTCTCAAAATACAACGCGGCCCCTTTAAGACATAAAAAAAGCTCTTTACCTGACTTGCTTTTCAAAGATGTTTAAAAATCCACACGTTTTGTGCTCTTGTAGGAAGCAACTACTCACCCATTGCTGACAAGAAATGAGCTATAACTGGCCTAATAACTCACTTAGTGGCAAAGAATATAAACAAATGTACACACATGGCTACATGCAGCTCTTGCTTTGATCTCGAAACAATTGCATCTACTCGTGACCACTCATGCTGTAGAAATAGTCCAGTTCAAAGTGCAATGGCACAGATCTATATATGTCAATGGTCTATTTGCATATAGGGATACTGATGCTCCGATTGGTTATAGTCTATGTAGAGTATGGGCTTGAATCGTGCCTGTCAATGCAAGAGAAAGAATCCTACTCCAATGCGCTCTGCTTACAAGAAAATATTTTGTTTTGGTATGTTGCAATGAAAGTGGCTAATATTGCATTGATTCGATCACAAATCACAAAGGGGAAAACTAGACAGTTGAGTGAAGTTCAATCTTGTGCTTCTCTGAGTGGGCTGATATTTCTTCTGCGCGACAGTCCTGAGGGAACATTGCTCCTAACCATAAAACTAACCTTAGCTCCTAACCCTGAACCTAATTCTAACCCTAACACTAAGCCCCCTAGAAATAGCATTTGATCTTCTGTGGACTAACAAAATGTCCCCAGCTGGTCAATTTTTTCCCCGTTTACTATTCTTTTGGGGACTTCTGGTCCCCACAAGTATAGATAAACACGTCCACACAGCACACATTCACATGTATGCACAAACACACATACACATGCACACACACACACACGATATTCCCCCAGAGAAGCAATCCTTTAAATCACTGGGTAAGTATCTCTTTAACACGAATCTTCATGATAATTTAACTCATATCTCTTCCGCTTTATCCATCTCTCTATATCTGTCTCTCTGTCTCTCTCTCTCTACTCATTAATGATAAAACAGCTGCTACATCATCTGTTTATACTGTTGTGAGCGGTGGAATGTAGAGATGGAGATCTCATACACAAATAGATTAGCATCTAGGGGTGTGAACGTTTAAACGTTATAACATTTCAATGAAATTGCGATCGTTAAGAAAAAATCCCTGGGAAAATATGTTTTTTTTTGTGTTTTTTTTTCTCCCACAAAATGGTAATCACAGTGCAGTTATCACAAAACATATTATTTCCCCGAGTTATTGCCTAACTAGACAATAGGCTATAAAGGCCTGGGGAAAGTTGCGTAATTGAAATAAGAGCACAGAGGAAAAGGCTAACTTTAGGATACTCTGGTGGATTTGCAAGACAAGACATTGAGAGATACAGATTACCAAGACAGATGAACACGTTTCTTTCTGCCCCCTCCTCTCTCTCCCTCGCTCACTTGCTCTTTCTCTTCGCTAATGATGCGAGTACGTGCTCAGTTTTCGGTCTGATGATATGCCCTGCTTTACTGAAGTTGCAAGACATTGCAAGCCAATACATTTGAGATGCAGCATTCCATTGCGAGATACAGCCATTGATTACCGATAGATAGGCCTAAGTGCACGGTTCTGACTCTGTTGGTGGCCTGGTGGCCGACCTGCCTATGCTGTGACCCTCCCCTCTCTTGCCGTCCCTAGATAGCTCGCTATGAAATATGTGAGTGTTTGTTTTCTCGGAAGTACGGAAAGTAATCAGTCTCCTCCGCTCCAAAAATACTGAATCCGAGGAGTCAAGGAGCCGATTCCTAGCGGAATCGAATCTTGACGCTCAGAAATGGGAGTCGACACCGGTTGCCGACATGCAAGGAGTCAAGGAATCAATTATTTTGGAGTCGACTCTCCACCAGTATGTCGTTGTCGTTAACAGTTGGGAAAATGGCAGAGAAAGACAAGCGACAGCAGCGAAGTCCCGTATGCCAATACTTTGAGAAGTTAAATGAGAAGGTGGTGAAATGCAAACCTTGCGAGGTGGAATTTCAGTATTGCTGGCAGCAGAGCAGGCGTATTGTGAATTCAAGTGGAAGTCTATGAATTTTTCTTATAGTTTGTCAAATTCCTAGTAGCATCCACACATAAAGACAGTGCTAAACACACACTCACACACACACACACACACACACGCACACACACGTCTACTAGCAAAAATTACAGTATTCATGAACACACACGCACGCATGCACACACACACACCTACTCCCTTCTGCTCAATGGCTTCATATATGAGACACACTACAAAAGCCCTGGGGAATATAGAAGAATATATATGAGGCTATATGAGGCTATATCTCCCCTGTAACTATTCCCCAGGTCGTTGCTGCAAATGAGAATGTGTTCTCAGTCAACTTACCTGGTAAAATAAAGGATAAATAAAAAATAAAAATAAAATATGGACGGCTGCTCTACTCTACTCACGTGTGAGTGTGTGTGGGAGGTGGGTATGTGTTTTGGGGTGTGTGTGCACGCGTGTGTGCGTGCATATGCACATGTTTTGTGTGTGTGTGAGAGTTGACAAATTTGAAAACGTTTTGCAGACGGCGAGGTGGTATTCTGTAGCAAAGTAGATATAGATATACACAGAGAATGGGAAAAGGCCATCTTGAATTGTGCAGTTGACCTAGGCTACACTCACTAAAGGCCAGCGATGGCTGTGGGCTGAGTGTGTTATGGCCCAGTCATTAGTAGACCTGCTCTCGCTACACTGCTCAGTCATCACACACTCATTTAGTCTCTATCACTGCTGGATGGGTGACTCACCTTTGGGGACACACACACACTGAAATGTATGACACACTCACCTCGTGTTTTTTATCCCTCTCAATCACTCCAATCTCCACAATTGTGTATCTCACTCCATATACTCCTTCTCTTCCTCCCTCTCCCTCTTTCTCTCTACCCCTCTTGCCAGCTCTGTCTCATTCTCTCTCCTCTCTACCCCCTCTCTCCACCTCTCGCTCTTTCTACCCCCTCTCTCTATCCCCCTCTCTCGTCCCCTCTCTCCCTCCTCCTCTCTCTGATCTGTCATGCCAGTAGAAAAGCTGTCAGCTCAGTGAGCCAGCTAGCGAAGCTTTGTCTCCACAAGTCAACATCTCATCACCTACCGGTCCCATTAGCACCTTCTCTCTCTTTCTCTAGCTTCTGCTTCTTATTCTATTTTCACAACACTTTCCTTAGAAAATCTGCAATAGCATTTTCGGGCCTGGTATGACTCTTCTATGTTCCCTGGGACTTCTTCTGCATTTTTCTGTGACAAGAAACATATCAGATAATACAATCAACCACTTAAATTCCTCTTAACTCTTTTCCTGCGATATTTGTGATATGTGTTTCTCAGATGACAGGCAGAGCGGAAGTTACGAATGTAACTATGGTTCTACTTCTTACCTTTCAGACCGTCAGTACGGTTGGAAGTATGGATTATGTCCCTCGCGCTCCTCGCAGGTCGAGTAATAATAACAAACAAAGTCAAACCGGCGACGTGACAGCGTGGGAAGACATGCTCCGGCAGTTCATAAAAAATAAAAAACAGACGACAGATCAGAAAATCTTCTCGCCCAAATGATTCAGAGTGACAGGAAAGTACTGACGGTCTTCCAGGTATTCGTAGAACCATAGTTACATTCTTAACTTCCGTTCTACATCATACCTTTCAGACAGTCAGGACGGTTGAAAGTATGGATGACTCATACCAACAAGGTCACGAGGAATAGCACTACTAACTTCTGATTAGCGCATCAGTGCCACTGGAAAGAATGACAGAGCCCATGTTGTGGCAGGATGCGACGTTGATCTTGTAACATCTTGAGAACGATCAGCAGAGGGTCGGGCTCTTCAGAGTCCGCACCCATAGCTGTAGTTGGTCTGGGCTGGGATGCCATATCCTGCCATCCCAACTGTGAGAGCAGATCCTGTCTGTGAGGGAGCTGCCATGGCTCTCCCCCCAGATGATTGAAGAGGGTTGGAAACCAGGGTCTTGTTGGCCATCTGGGGGCTGAGCCTGAGAGGCCCTGTGCAGCGTTGCTAAGATCAGGGGAGCCGGAGGGAAAGCAGACAGAAGGACCTCTAGCCATGTGTGAGCTAAAGCGTCCATACCCAAGGGGCTCTTGGACTCTGGCAGAGAGAACCAGAGGGAGCAGTGGGATGTTTGCTCTGAGGTGAACAGGTCCACGTGTGCTGTTCCGAACCGCTGCCATATCATCGTCACTACTTGCGAGTGAAGTCTCCATTTCCCCGGGGGGCGGTTTCTATCGCGACAAGAACTCTGCCACCTCGTTCACCTTGCTGGGGAGATGAATGGCTCGTAGGAAGACCAGATGTGGTAGGGACCATGTCAAGAGTTGTTGGGCCACCTGTAGGGACCGTACAGACCTCATTCTCCCTTGATGGTTGATGTGGAACACTGTCGATGTATTGTCTGATCGAATCAGGACACGTTTGTGTTTGAGAACTTGCAGAAAGTGATTCAGGGCTAGGTAAACTGTCTGAAGTTCTAGCATGTTGATGTGCTATTTCCTCCAGTGGGGGCACCGCCCTCCCCGTACAGACCTGTGTTGCCACACTACTCCCCAACACTGCCACACTACTCCCCAGCCTGTTAGTGAAGCGTCGGTCATCACTACTTAGCGCCTTGCCGGAATTGATCCGAGAGGGACACCTGTAGTCAGGAAGGCTCTCTTGCTCCACGGCCACAGAGTAGAGTAGCACGCTCTTGTCACCTGTATTTTGGTGTTTCTGTCCCGCTTGGGGTCCAAGTGGAGGTCGTTGAACCACACTTGTAGTGGCCTTAAAGAAAGTAGGCCTAACGGTGTCACCCCAGAGGCTGCCGGGGGCATGCCCATCAGTTGTTGGAACGTTCATACCTTCACCAATGGATTCAACTGGAATTGCTGCAGAAGAAGAAAAGTGCTGTCCATGCGCTGAGGTGTTATACATGCCCACATAGTGCAGGAGTTGAAACTGCTCTTTTCGTTGTTCGCGATAAGACCCAGTGCAGTGACGTGGGTCAAGTGTCAGCTCTGTGCCCTCGGCTGCACACTCGGGAGAGGGGGCGCAGATGAGCCAGTCATCGAGGTAAGGAAGGATCTTGATCCCCTGTAAGTGGTGGTAGCTCAGGGCTGCGCCTACACATCTTGTGAAGACGCAGGGAGCCAGGGAGAGACCGAAGGGTAATACTGCAAACTGGTGTGCCTGTGTTGCGGTAACACAGGAACGTGAAAGTTAGTATCCTTTAAGTCCAGGGACGTGAACCATTCCCATGCGGTTACGGTCTGGAGAACCTTTTTTCCTTTTTTTACCAGGGGGCGCCATCGGTTTGGTAGACTTTCCCTCTTTTGATGGCCCTGTGTGGGTCCTGTGAAAAACAGGCCCTCAACTCTGGCTAGCCGCACTTCCCTCACCTTCACAGGCAGGACAGCACAGTTATTGCAGAGGTCAGAAATGGCCTCACGCACGTGACCAACGATTCGGCAGGCGGGGCACAAGTCACGACCATCTTCTACTTGTGGTTCAGCTCCACAAGGGGAGCACGGCCCTGCATGCCCAGCATCCTGGTGATGTGGTGTTCTCTCAGAATGAATGATGCTACCCCAATACACAATATGAATAGAGCGCTACAATCATGGATAATCTGGCGGGAGCTGTACAGCATGCTATGACCAGAAGGCTGGAACAGGTGGCTTATTTATCCGAAACGCCAAGCTGATGACACACAGTGGCAGCTAAGGTGGAATTGGTAACCTAGCTGACGACACACAGTGGCAGCTACTGTAGGTTGAGTTGGTAAACTAGCTAGCTAGCTAGCTTGTAGCATGCTAGTAAATGCCAGGGGAGAGGGAATACCAGGGGGAGGAAATCCAAATCTCACATTTTATAGCTGGCTAGGCTAACAACCTTCCTAGGCATGGTTATCTAGGGAAGTGACCCGTTCGAGTTTTAAATAGTCGAAGGATGACTAGTGCCCGGTGGCCTCGATAATGAGCACAGCAGTGGAGGATATCTTGACAAGGTTAACACCAGAGAATGGTGTCCAACACACATACTAGTTGGTGGTCTAAGTCAACACAAGAAACGGAAGCCCAATATCCTCTGATTAAAGGGATAGGTAGGTGAGAGCTGTCACACAGCCTCTGAGGGCGAATTTCGCACTCTGACCCACAGGCTGTTGGGGACAGACTGACAGTACACACAACTCACACACAGAGAGTGCGTGGTCTGACGTCCGGTTCTATATGAACCGCGGGGGAACGTCCTCCCACGCTGTCACGTCACCGGCTTGACTTTGTTTGTTATTATTACTCGACTTGCGAGGAGCGCGAGGGACATAATCCATACTTCCAACCGTACTGACGGTCTGAAAGGTAAGAAGTAGAACCAATGCTGGTGTGAGTACGAACTGTAAGGCCAGGAGGGTTCAGGAATCTTAGCTAGGTTGTGATGAGTTCATGGGGGCCAGGAGAATAATATGGCTAGGTTACCTCTCGGAGTTTCTGGCATCTCTCTCCCTGAATTCTCTCACTCTCTCTCGCTCAGGGTTCCCCGTCTACTCTCCTCTACTCTACGGGGGGGGGATGCATCTCCCTGACAGAAATACAGATAGCTTTACACAGAGAGCAGAGCGTGAAACCGCTACACACACTTCACTGAGTAAACCCAGAGATGCATACACACTTCACTGAGCTAGCCCTGAGCCACGAGGGCATACCCCACCACTGGATGGATGGAGAGAGAGAAAGGAGAGAAAGAGAGGGAGAGAAATAGGTCATAACAAAGAGGGGGGAGGGAGGGAATAAACCTGGAAGAGAAGAGAAGCTCCTGATACATTTTTTTTTAAACTGTCACCATGACAACCCTGGAAGGTGGGAGCTAGCATACCAGACGGATGGAAAAACCTGTGGAGTGAAAGGAAAAAAAGAGAGAGTGGGGAAAGGGGGGAAAGAGCGAGATATTGTGATGTGTCTGTGCTCAGGTGGGCCCCAAAAGCCACGCCCATAGGTCAAAATTTGATCTCAACAAGGCTGATGTTCACAAGCTATCACCTTAGTAACCCCCACAATCCGTCCATTATAACTTTACACCCCTATATCAGTTAAACCCAGGAGGGGAGAGAGAGGGAAAGAGGGAGAGGGAGGGATAACAAGAGACAGGAAGACAGTCCTACAAAGACGACACACAGTATCTACGAATATGATTTTAAAAAATCTTTGATCTGTTGTAATGGGCAAGTATATGATCTGATCGTTTCCCGACACTAGAACAAGCCAGTTGATCAAAACATATCAGAAATTGCTGTCAGTCTAGACATTAAAAAAAAGTCAGATTTTGCAGTAAAGAAAGCAACATAATTACTGCATTTTGCATTTGTAGGGCAGAATATAGAGGGGAATACAGAGCGAGAGGAAGAAGTAGTTGTGCATATTCTAATTGTCTTGTGTTACAAGAGACCAGGGTTATTGGGGGACATGAGGGAGAGGGAGGGGGGAGAGGGAGGGGAAGAAGGGGGAGTAACACTTTTTTTTTTAAACACCATATTGCAAATCCCAGAGTCGATGCCAAAGCACCCAGCTCTCCTTGTCTCTGACTTCCCCCTTCTCACCATCCGTCCCTCCCTCTCGCTCCCCTTCTCACCATCCCTCCCTCCCGCTCCCCTTCTCTCCATCCCTCTCAGTAACTTGGGTTCTAATGGGGGCACATTTATATATTTCTATCCCTCCCATCTCCATCTCTCCATCTCCATCCCTCTCCAGATCTCCTCAGGGTTAGAATGTATTGAATAATTCAGAAGATTGTCTGATTTATAAGGGTGCTTATACAGTATTTCCCAGACATTTCTGTCTCAGTCTAACTGACGACTCATTATGGCTACAGACTGTACGACGGTCTACATGTTCTGTTCATTATGGCTAAAGTATGACAACGAAGGGGGGACATCTCACATGACACCCTACTCCCTATAGGTCATTATCAATAAAACGTGACTATTCAATAAATATTTGGTTTTAATTTCATCACCTCTTGAAGAGCCTAGTCAGAACTACATATTTTCCATTATTCCACTCTGTGTTTTCAGATACGTGAGGGTAGTCTATCCATTTGGCATATAGCTAGCTAGCCAGCTAGGGCAAACAACCTGTGCCAGTTAGCTTGCTTCATCAGAGATTAGACTTTTGGAAAGAGAAAGTCCTCGTCCTGGTATGGTAAAGTTGTCAGTCGGACTACTGTCATCACCACTATAGATGGCAAGAAAATATAGACATCTGCCAGTAGTTTATCCCCTTAAAGCTAGCTTGTTAACTTACCATATTGACATAATCTATTAACTAGCTAGCCGTGGTTCATCAATCAATGTAGCCTATTATGTATGTCAGCAGTAATCGTGATTAAACACTCTCACAAGCAATGTTGAAAAGGGGATATGATCATGTCGGCTAACTTCGCTAGGTAGGCCTTCGTTGGTTGGAGAAAAAAGTACATTATGTCTGCTTACCACTATGTTTAGCCAACTGTACAAGGTTTCTACCAGTAGCTTGCAAAGTAAAAATTATCAGCTAACAGTACATCGGCAAATGCTGCTGCTTGACAGGCAGAGCCCACGAAGGACAGGAAATGAACCTAAACCACTCCTGCTTGTCAGGTATAGTTTACTTTTTGTTATCACTGAAGAATCCAATTAATGGGGGCCAATATTAACAGATATCGTGAGGCTCCCCTCACATATCTGAAGTGACATGATCAATTGATGTTTACTGATCCATGAAAAGCAGGTAGTTACTTGCTGTATAACTACTGACTACGCTCTTCAAGAGGTGATGATAGTACAACCAAACAGTTAACATTTATTTAGCAATCCCTTGAAAACGGCACGCAGTTGTCAATGGTTTTAGCAGAGCTGGGGGACTCCTTACCCCCCCAGCAGGCTAATTGAACACTGCACCTTATTGTGACGTGTTATTGATAACGACCTATAGAATGCACTACTTTTGACCAGAGCCACATAGTGCTACATCTCAAATAATCTCACATGACTCACTAGCACTTCTGTTTACATTTTAAAGCGGATGTTTTTGTAGTATTTATTTGGACTATGATTGGGCTTGAGCAGTTCATTGTATAATATCTATAATAGTACTACACACATCCTTGACCCTTACCTGTCTGTCAGTTGGGTTAGGGTTATGGATGTGTCCCTGGCCCTGAGGTCACGGGCTTAGTGTGTTACAAGGCTAAGGGTCAAAGGTTACTATATCGTGTTTAATAAAAACACTGCTGCTCCCAGATGATTTTACTATAACAACGTTTCGAACCTTCAGTCGGATGCCTGATGAGCATGAGCGGCAGTGTGCAGCGTTTTTATTGACCTTTTTCATGGATTCACCTACAAAAAGTACCTGGATGTGCATTTGTTCTTCTGCTTTTGTACTATCTCTTGTTTAACTTGGCGAGGGGGAAGAACGGAGGAGAGGAAGCGATGAGGAGGGGTCAAGAGGATACCTTTATAAGAACATGTAATCTTATGGGGTTGTTATGGATTATGTAACCTTTGACCCCTAGCCTTGTAGCATACTAACTCCATGACATGTAATCCATTATGCGGTCCCGTGTGGCTCAGTTGACCGAGCATGGTGCTTGCAACGCCAGGGTTGTGAGTTTGACTCCCACAGAGGACCAATACAAAAACGTATGATTATGACAACTTTCTGTTTTCTCAATAACTTTTAAATCAGCTTCGAAAGAAGGCGTGAGTTTCAGTTTGTTTCTGCCCGTGCGAGTCTGACCACAAGTCAGAGACCACTTTGATGACCAGTGGTATAGTGCTATTTTTTTAGGTCATCCTTTCCTCATTCAAAGTTTGTACTGACAAATGTAGCCAATTGTGGTCACACCAGATACTGACTGGTTTTCTGATCCACGCCCTTACCGTGAAGAGCACACTTCTCCAGCGTGCCAGTGGCCGTCGAAGGTGAGCATTTGCCCATTGAAGTCGGTTACGACGCCGAACAGCAGTCAGGTCCAGACCCTAGTGAGGACGACGAGCACGCAGATAAGCTTCTCTGAGATGGTTTCGGGCAGTTTGTACAGAAATTCTTTGGTTGTGCAAACCCACAGTTTCATCAGCTGTCCGGGTGTCTGATCTCAGACGATCCCGCAGGTGAAGAAGCCGGATGTGGAGGTCCTGGGCTGGCGTGGTTACATGGCAACAGCTCTGGTGGACATTCCTGCAGTCAAGCATGCCAATTGCACGCTCCCTCAAAAGATGAGACATCTGTGACATTGTGTTGTGTGACAAAACTGCACATTTAGTGAAATTTTATTGTCCCCAGCACCAGGTGCATCTCCTGTGTAATGACCGTGCTGTTTAATCAGCTTCTTGATATGCCACACCTGTTCAGGTAGATGGATTATCATGGCAAAGGAGAAATGCTCACTAACAGGGATGTAAACAAATTAGTGAACAAAATTTGAGAGAAATATGTTTTTTTTACGTGTATGGAACCTTTCTGGGATCTTTTATTTCAGCTCATGAAACATGGGAGCAACATTTTAATGTTGCGTTTATATTTTTGTTCAGTGTAGCTTAATATATTGCGAAGAGAGCTTTATTTCATTGTATTGTTAAGCTTACAGTCTGTATCATAAATAAACTTTGATTTGATTAGCTTGAACACATGGTTACAATATACCCTATTACAGAATTTAAGAAAACATAGAATGGAACTAACAATTTATAGAATATATTTGCATAGGTTAAACATGCTATCAAATCAATTGACCACATACAGTGGTGAACATAAATCATTACGAGGTAGAATTTCGGGAAATTATTTTAAAACAGCCATAAAATCAAGCTTTTGATGTGTTGTATTCATAGATCTCAATAAACTATAACCTAAATGCATTACTACTTCCAACTTCGTCCAGTTCACATATCCAATTGCCCACCCTGACATAGCAAGCTAGAATGGGCCAATAGCCAACGTGGGCTAAATATCCCAAGCAGGGCTACAGCAACGTCCAGGGTCGGGCTCCTTGGGCTTTGCGGTGCCCACTCTGGTTTGGGTGTCCTCGGCAGAACAATGTCGCCTTAACTAAGTGGTCACACATCGTTCTGGGTTCCACTGTGCAAGAGTAGATAGCGTGTCCGTGGAGTTTTATGAACATCAAGGCAGACACACTATGAATTAGGATTGTTTTTCAACATTGTGATTGGCCAAAGTGGTCAGGCCTCCGACGGGCCTCCGCAATGCAGAAACGTAGCCAATAGTTCTTCATCGTTCTCGCCACCGCCAGAGAGAAGACAGGGAAGAAACCACCATTTACAGTGCCTTCAGAAGTCTTTCACACCCCTTGACTTTTTCCACATTTTGTTGTGTTACAGCCTGAATTAAAACACACATCCTTGACCCTTACCTGTCTGTGACTATCACAGTGCAGGTGCATTTATACGGAGACTTGATTACACACAGGTGGATTGTATTTATCATCATTAGTCATTTAGGTCAACATTGGATCATTCAGAGATCCTCACTGAACTTCTGGAGAGAGTTTGCTGCACTGAAAGTAAAGGGGCTGAATAATTTTGCACGCCCAATTGTTCAGTTTTTGATTTGTTAAAAAAGTTTGAAATATCCAATAAATGTCGTTCCACTTCATGATTGTGTCCCACTTGTTGTTGATACTTCACAAAAAAATACAGTTTTATATCTTTATGTTTGAAGCCTGAAATGTGGCAAAAGGTCGCAAAGTTCAAGGGGGCCGAATACTTTCGCAAGGCACTGTATATGTGTATTTGAACCCAATACCAATGTATATGTGTATTTGAACCCAATAATGGTTGAATTGAAGAAGTTTAGGCTAACTATCAATCATTGTTTTTGCGACCAGTGGAAAGCCTTATTGCTCAATCTAATTTGTGCTGTAAAAAGGAAATCCATATGCTTAACGGACACATGCTCAAACTCGCTCACTTTTGACAGACTTAAACAGCTGCAAATTATTGAGATATTAAAGTGTCACCAACAAAAACACAAACAATAGGCCTATAGCAAATGTAGCATATGGCAATAATTTTTTGCATGTAAATAGCACTTTTCGGTTGTGCTCAAAACATGCCATTTCCTAAGAGCAGCAACTGGTATCAATGAACCCAGTCAGTCCTCCATGAGGACAACAAAATCATAAACAACAGTCCTTAGTTTTTGGGTTATGCTCAAGTAAAACAATTTGGGTAATCTATATTTCCAAGTCCTATTCTTGAAGATCAAGGGATATTAAATTAATTGGAATGACTGGAAATCTAACAGATATAGCCTATTCGTATTATTATCTGTAATAAAGTAGAAAGCAATGGGTCCGAAAAAGCCTACTTAACCCACGAAGTACAAATGCAACATCCATATATGGCCAGCTATGTAAACTTTAACATTGATGTATCCTGCAATAGATGTCATTCAATTGTTCATTTTTGTCTACTTCTAATGCCTTTCAAGGGGAAAGTCATCTAATCAGATTACATTACTGAGTTTGGGTAATCCAAAAGTTCCGTTACTGATTACAATTTTGGACAGGTATCTAGTAACTGTACCTTTACAAAGTAACTGACTGACCCCTACAGATCCCTATGGAGTTCATGTTGAGTGACATGTCCTCATGGTGAACATGGTGTCAAATTATCCTGGATCTGGACGGCCTATTTTAATAACTCACACACACACACCCCACTGGGCACAGACGTCAGTTCAATTTCTAGTATTTGGATGAGTTGACAACTAACGTGAATTCAAAGTGAAATCAATTTTTTTTAAATGTAGGGTTAAAAATATGAAATGGCCTTACGTTGATTACTTTTTGCAAATCCAATTAGTTTTCCACATTGATTCGGTGTCATCACATTGATTTTTGGGGTTGGAATTACGTGGAAACAATGTTGATTCAACCAGTTTTTGCCCAGTGGGATACATCCTCTCTCATTCTCTTTCCCAATATCCTCCCTCTCTGCTTCACTCCCCCTCTGCTTCACTCTCTCTCTCTCTTTGCTTACAGTTTCCCCATTTACTGTACCTTCATGGTCTAGTCAGAAGTAGACTTTTGTGCCGCAACTTCCTTAGTAGAGCATTGACCAATCAGTTGCTCCGATGAGCCAATCAGAATTGATTCTTAGTTTTCTATCAGGACAATTGGAGTTCTATTTGGACAAACTGTTCACTTTACCTCCTTTCTCCTTTCTCAAATACCTCTTTTTTCCCTCCCTGCAAGCCTACATTTCTGACGTTCTTTTTCACGCTTGGGTGAGTTGTTCTCCAGACTTTTTTTTTCACGGGGGACAGAAATGGTCAAGCAGATGAAATTTCTTGCATGATTACGTTTGTCAAACTCTCTCAATCTCTCAGCTGGACCATCATTAAAGCAATTCATTTTTGGACTTGGTGTTGAGAGAAGAGAGTGGGAAGGGAGCTGACAGAGAAGGAAAGAGGGAGAGGATGGATAGAGTAGTGTGAGCGGAGAAGATAAGAGAATAGCCCAGCATCCTTCTCTATCCCCAAGTCATCCCCTCCATAACTACAACTCATCTAATGACTGTTCATTAAAAGAAGATAGTAAAACCCAAATGAATCCACATCCGCTTGTATTGACTGATAATTACCTGTTTTTATTATTTTAGTTCCTGTGCGCTGTTAAACACGGTCCCCCGTCGTCTCATTTTAGGGGGATGGTTTTGATGTGCACTCATCATAAATTAAATTAAAAAGCAGCACGTCTGCAGATAAAGACACGGCCCACTTCTCAGACCGCCAGCAGGAGCGTGTGTGTGTCTAGTTGAGACAAATAAAACACGTGAAGACTTTTGGTGTGAAAAGTGATATATAAAGAAATGTCCCTATCTCTATTATCTAAGCCATGGTATACCCTTCACTACTATTTCACAGTCTACCTCAGTGGAATGGAAAGCACTGGAAAGCTAGTTAAGTGCAACACATGGTGGGTCTGGGAGGGGACCTATTTTAGTGTAACACGTGGTGGGTTTTGTGAGGGGAGGGACTATTTGAGTGTAACACATGGTGGGTTTTGTGAGGGGCCTTTCCACTATGTGCCACGTTAATTACTTTCAGCTGTCAACTTCCTCCAAAACATCTTATCTGATGCTACTTCACCCGCACAAGGAAAACACACACGCCAATACACACACACACACACACACACACACACACAAATACACATATGCTTACACACACAGTGCAACACACACTATCATCCACACTATGCCAAAACTGCACACGCTAACAAACACACACACAAGCCAACAGACATGTCACAAACACATACACTACCGAAGACAACTTCAAAACAACTTCAAAACAACTTCAAAACAACTTCAAAACAGAAGGCAGAAGCACGACTATTCACTTTTTACTTCTAACGAACATAAGAGACATTGTGAAGAAACACACAACCAAATCTCTAGTGTTCCAGAACCATGCCAGTGTGCCAGAGGAGCTGCCTTTATTTATTCATTTAATTTGTGTTGTTTTAAACAGGCGCTTGGCACAGCCCACTAGTACGCCGATGGGAGCTAGGACCCAGCGAGGGAGGACCAGCCAAGCAGCTCTCAGTAAATTAAAAGCAGACTTCTTTTCCTTCTTTCTCTCGCTGTTTTTTTTTCTCTCGTTCTTTTTGTCTTCTGCGAGGAGAGGGAAAGGCGAGGGAGACAGAGACAGAGAGAGAGGGAAGGAGAGAGAGGGAGAGAGTCTGTTACTGGTTTTGTAGCCACATCTTGTAGGAAA
Source organism: Oncorhynchus tshawytscha (assembly GCF_018296145.1). Lineage (NCBI taxonomy): Eukaryota > Metazoa > Chordata > Actinopteri > Salmoniformes > Salmonidae > Oncorhynchus > Oncorhynchus tshawytscha. Next base: position 17,495,696 of record NC_056453.1, on the reverse strand, counting down.
TCCTGAACAGAAAATGTTAACGAGAAACACGAACCGAGCACCGAAGCTCCCCTCCCTACACTGTGTGTCGGCAACACACACACACACACACACACACACACACACACTCACACATAGGCCGTCATTGTAAATAAGAATTTGTTCTTAACTGACTTGCCTAGTTAAATGAAGGTTAAATAAAAAATAGAACATAAATAACCTCCCACACATTCTCTCTCTCACACACACACACATACACACACACACACCCCCCCCTTATGCGTACACACACCCATACAGACCCCACCCCCTTAGAAACCTCTAGAGATCAGACAGGGTTTCCCTGTGTGTCTACAACACCAGACTGGAAAGCCCAGAGAACAGTCTCCACCATAGCATTGTAGTACAGGCAGAACTATCGAGAAACCCTCTCTTACGGATCAAAAGACAACAAGACAGCTCGCTAGCAGATGAGATCTACCTTCTGAGAAATGGCTATCAAATGCAAATCAACCCACCCATCAAAGCCCCTGGTATACATGGAAGAGAAGAGGGCTACAGTATATATTAACCGGTGTAATCATCATCCTCATGCTCACACAAATGCTTTAAGTTCTGTCTTGTTCTTGATACCATGCCTTGTTTTGAGGTGTTTTGACTGATGTCACTAATATGGCAAACATTTGCTAGCTAGCTAACCAACAACTGTAACGATGTATTTGAGATTAAAAAGTGCTCATTGTACAAATGTATTGTTTTCAATAAACACCGCCGATTAAATACATTTGACATGTTGTCAACAGTCTAAGCCAACCCCGTCTGTTTTGTCCCGTAGTTGTGCACGCGTCGGTTTTGTTGCTAAACAACCAACCCCTCTAGAAGTTTCACATGTGTGCTTTTGTAACTGGTGGGATTAGAACCCGGGAAACGCCAACGTCTTGACCATTCGACCAAAAGGGCCAACACTAATTTGCAAGCCGCAGGCCTCATCAGTACCTCATCAAGTGACCATGAGCAACCATGACCGAGTCATAACCGACTCATGTTCGCTGCGTGTGCATTTTCAAATTTGAATGTCAACTAGGACTGTCAAACTAATTTGTTCAAATTGACCTTTCATTTGATTTGATTTGATGTAAATACAAGAATTTTGACATCTTGATTTCCTCCAAAGTAACGGTTAACAAAATCAGGTAAATTGACACACTTTCTTTCTTTCTTCAACCTCAAAGTCAACTTGTTTTGACATGGCATTGTTGTTTTTACCTGTACAGATGATGTATTTGGAGTATTTTCAACACTTTCAGACAATGCGATTATAAAGAATGGTGCATGAAAAAAACCACACATTTTTAGTTACCTGATTTAACTCCGGGAACCGCACTCGTTGTTAAATAAGGAGACACAGAGCGCCAGCTTTCTCTGTCCCTTTAACTGGGCCTCTTCCAATGATCCCTCACCAATGAAGAAGAGAGCAATTACACTCAGAAACAATCAAATAATATGAATAAATACATTATTGCTTTTTAAAAACTTGAATTAATATACTCAGGTCGGCTAAATGACCTTTTAACAGGATGGCATTACAGAATGTGCAATTCCGCATGTGGAAACATTGCTACTGTAACCATGTTAACACCACCTTTTCTGTGAGGAACCACCACCACCTGTGAACTGCAATTCCACAATTTGAAAGTTAGATTTTCACATGTGAATGTTTCTTACGTGTGAAACTGCAAACTTGATTTTTCACATGTAAAAAAATGTTAACATGGGAAACAGCAACAAAAAAAACATGTGAAAAGGTGGTGTTAACATGTGACATTTAAGCTCAACATTTCAAAACAGCTATTTCACATGTGAAAATGTCGATTTTTTAACACGTCAAAAATGGGGGTTTCACATGTGGAACTGCAAATTTGACATCTTCTTTTTGTAAGGGTGTCGATACCATCCGACACCCAAGCACGCGCGCACGCACATCCTGGAGGGAGATTAGGTGTAATGACTGGGAAACTGTAAATGTCACAGCCATTCGAGCTAGGGCTGAATCCTAGGGGGTGTGGGTGTATTTGTGTGTTTATGTGTGTGTGTGTGTGTGTGTGTGTGTGTGTGTGTGTGTGTGTGTGTGTGTGTGTGTGTGTGTGTGTGTGTGTGTGTGTGTCGTCGTGTCAGAGACATGATCAAAAATGTATCCGGTAAAGGGCAATGAAGTGAGGCAAAGTCATTACAGTGGACACACACACACACACACACACACACACACACACAGACGGTAACATACATAAACACGCACGCTCAGATATAAAAAGTCACATCAATACACAGATACATAGCACACACACACACAGTCGTTGGCAGACGTAAATGAGCAGTAAATAATGGGGTCTTCTTGCTGGAGGACATTTCTTACTGACAGTACAAACACCACAGGGGGACTGGAGAGAAGAGAAGGTGACAGGGATAGTGACACACGTACTCACATTCACACAAAGATACGGGGACACTCCACTGCTCAGACACAACCAGTTAATGATCGATGCGGCTCTTTAGACACTAAACATAGAGGGATAGGCATTGGCTGCAGCACACATTCACACACACACACACACACACACACACACACACACACACACACACACACAGAAGCCACAAATACAGAGCACCTGTGACTGAGAACCCGATGAACCCTGCACTGAGAGGGCAGTGAGAGGGCTCTGGCCAGAACACACACACATACTGGACAGCGAGGCCAGAAAGATCATGACTCTTACATAAGCCTTCTTCCCCCAGAAGTATTTATATCACTGGTTGGTTATCTATAATAAGACATCTCTCTCTCTCTCTTTCTCATCCCTTCTTCCATTCATCCCAGACAGGCGCGGGGATCTCTGATTAGAGCCCCGATGACAGAGGGAGAAGAAAGGAGGGGTGAGAAGAAGAGAGAGGAAGGTGGCGAGGAAAGGGATAGAGGGGTGTGAAGAAGAGGGAGAGCAGAGGAGGGGCGAGAAAGAGGACTGCATGTGTGTGCCAGTCAGCGAACGTACGCGTGTGTGTGTGCGTGTGTATGGGTGTGCGTGTGTATGGGTGTGTGTGTGCGTGTGTATGGGTATGTGTGTGTGTGTGTGTGTGTGTGTGTGTGTGTGTGTGTGTGTGTGTGTGTGTGTGTGTGTGTGTGTGTGTGTGTGTGTGTGTGTGTGTGTGGTGTGTGTGTGTGTGTGCGTGTGTGCGTGTGTATGGGTATGTGTGTGTGTGTCTGGTAGTGAGATAAGGCTAGTGGTCAGTCTGGTGTATGTCACTGCCACCTAAGTTCCAGTCAGACACATGGCCTAAAAATAGGATTTCTGTCAGACCTGGCATCCCATGGCAACACACACACACACACACACACACACACACACACACACACACACACACACACACACACACACACACACGGGTAACTGACACACAGGTGTGGTTCCTGAGTTAATGAGGCAATTAGCATCCCACACTGCTTAGGGTCATGTATAAAAACCTGGGCAGGCCATTATTTTGGCTACCCTGGTTATGCCTCCATAGGATGACAATTCCCTCATCCACAGGGCACGAGTGGTCACTGAATGGTTTGATGAGCGTGAAAACTATGTCAACTACATGCCATGGCCGTCTCATTCACCTTATCTCAACCCAATTAAACACTTGTGAGACATTCTGGAGCAGCTCCTGACACAACACTTTCTTTTTTCCCACTGTATTTTTGGTTAGTTAGTTAGCTGTAATGAAGTAGGCTAGTCGAGCTTAGGGGTATTTTTGGTTAGTTAGTTAGCTGTAATGAAGTAGGCTAGTCTAGCTTAGGGGTATTTTTGGTTAGTTAGTTAGCTGTAATGAAGTAGGCTAGTCTAGCTTAGGGGTATTTTTGGTTAGTTAGTTAGCTGTAATGAAGTAGGCTAGTCGAGCTTAGGGGTATTTTTGGTTAGTTAGTTAGCTGTAATGAAGTAGGCTAGTCTAGCTTAGGGGTATTTTTGGTTAGTTAGTTAGCTGTAATGAAGTAGGCTAGTCTAGTTTAGGGGTATTTTTGGTTAGTTAGTTAGCTGTAATGAAGTAGGCTAGTCTAGTTTAGGGGTATTTTTGGTTAGTTAGTTAGCTGTAATGAAGTAGGCTAGTCGAGCTTAGGGGTATTTTTGGTTAGTTAGTTAGCTGTAATGAAGTAGGCTAGTCGAGCTTAGGGGTATTTTTGGTTAGTTAGTTAGTTGTATTGAAGTAGGCTAGTCGAGCTTAGGGGTATTTTTGGTTAGTTAGTTAGCTGTAATGAAGTAGGCTAGTCGAGCTTAGGGGTATTTTTTTGGTTAGTTAGTTAGTTGTATTGAAGTAGGCTAGTCGAGCTTAGGGGTATTTTTGGTTAGTTAGTTAGTTGTATTGAAGTAGGCTAGTCTAGTTTAGGGGTATTTTTGGTTAGTTAGTTAGCTGTAATGAAGTAGGCTAGTCTAGTTTAGGGGTATTTTTGGTTAGTTAGTTAGCTGTAATGAAGTAGGCTAGTCGAGCTTAGGGGTATTTTTGGTTAGTTAGTTAGCTGTAATGAAGTAGGCTAGTCTAGCTTAGGGATATTTTTGGTTAGTTAGTTAGCTGTAATGAAGTAGGCTAGTCTAGCTTAGGGATATTTTTGGTTAGTTAGTTAGCTGTAATGAAGTAGGCTAGTCTAGCTTAGGGATATTTTTGGTTAGTTAGTTAGCTGTAATGAAGTAGGCTAGTCTAGCTTAGGGATATTTTTGGTTAGTTAGTTAGCTGTATTGAAGTAGGCTAGTCTAGTTTAGGGGTATTTTTGGATATTTGTTTCTTTCCTTGGGTCCAGCTCAGCCCCAAGCAGTGTTTGTATACAATGTGGTGCCCCCTGACAACAGTGAGTCAAGGACATTTTTGCGTGCGACAACCAATCATATCGCCATCTGCATCCAAAAAGTAACCAAGAATTGCACTCGTTAACCAACCTGAGACACCAGCACAACCAAGGAGTAACCAAGAATTGACCGATGAGAACAGAGCTATGGTATTGGTCGGAACGAGGAGAGGAGCATCCCTCCTCTCCGTCTCTAATGTTTTAAGACTTTGGGTCTCATGTTGTTATCTTTTTTTCTGAAATCAGAAGTTTTGTGGTCTGCTGTTTTGATTGGAATATCTTACACAAGCAGGTAAGATCAGTGCATTAGGCTACATCAGTTAGTTAATAACTTAGCTAGCTACAGAATTTACAGTAAGTAGCTAGTTGCTTGTTTTGACAAGTTGTCAAATGACAAGTGTGTGTGTGTGTGTGTGTGTGTGTGTGTGTGTGTGTGTGTGTGTGTGTGTGTGTGTGTGTGTGTGTGTGTGTGTGTGTGTGCCTCTGTGTGTGTGCCTCTGTGTGTGTGTGTGTGTGTGTGTGTGTGGTACTAATGTGCTGAGCAAGTTGAGATGTTAGGTAAAGGTTAAGACACTATTCATTTAATGTTCCATATGTACATCTGCTCACTGTGACTGCATTCTACATCTTAACCTGATCATTACCAACGTCTTATTTCCACGGCAGACATTTAGTGTCCCGTCTTCAAAAAGTTGCTAGATTGGAGCCTTGTCCTGGAAGACACCAGCTTCTACAGATGCACCATTGAGAGCATCCTGTCTGGCTGCGTCACCGCCTGGTGAGGGCAGCTGCACCGAAAAATCACCAAAGACTTCAGCCAAGGCCTGTTCTCTCCGCTTCAGTCTGACAGAGAGTACCAGAGCATCCACCACCAGGCCATAAACACGTTGACAAGCTGTCCACCTGTACAACCTGCACCTTAAGAGACTGTTTCCTCTGTGTATTGTTGTGACTTGTTAGATATTTTACTGCACTGTTGGAGCTAGAAACACTAGCATTTCGCGACGCCCGCGATAACTTCTGCTAAACATGTGTCTGTGACAAATAACATTTGACTTGAATATTGCTTCCCTCCCTCTCCTTCTCCCAACCTGGGCTCCAACCAGGGATCCTCTGAACAACTTGTCCCCCACCTGTTACTCACTACCTATCGCTGCGCACACACACACACACACACACAGAGGCACACACACACACAGAGGCACACACACATATCCTAAATTAGGCCAACAAGTTAATTGCATTTATGTAAATGTTTTCAAGAAGTAAAACGAACAGTCTGATAATTTACACATCAAAGAAAAGTGTCCCGGCTCGACTCATCTTTGGATAGGCTTAAATGCATAAACATTTTGACAGCTTTTTATGAAATGAACTATTAAAGCCATACATTACAGGCTTTCAATCCACACCAAAGACCAGAACTAAAGTGACAAATTATACACAGCCTAACAATAAAATGTGGTGGAGCAACCACACTGGAGGAGAGTTTATCATTCTACAGTAGGCTTACATCTGTCAATCAACTGAGCTCATCAACTCAGCCAGGGAAACACAGTAGGCTATCATCAGCTTCCACTCCTTTCATTATGTGACAATGGATAGGCTAATGGGCAGTCAGAATGTAGCCTATTGGAATATAATCAAATATGGGGCCTATTGCAACCATTGATGGCACTAGATTATCGCCAGCTGATGGCCTCGATTCAATCAGATCAAGTGTTTAGCGTTAACCGGCGATAGCCAACACCTGCATATCAGAATTATAATTTTTTTTTTTTTAGGGGGGACGTTCAGAACGAGAAAGTGTAGACTATACATAAATAGTGACGCTCAAACTGAAAATCACTCAATGAAATAATGAGGATTTCTCTGAGCTTAATCAATGTGTAGATTACATCACACATTCCAGTGTTCCAACATGTAAACAAGGCTGCATGGGACTTCTCTTAATGCGACTCTGTGCAGCCAATGGCAATGTCCGGCTTAGGTATAACGCCAGGAGAAGTTTGTGGATTGGACAGTTCTAACGGCGTTCCACCTCCGACACCGCCAAAACAAATCGCTATGCAGATGTCGGCTAAAGCGGATCTGATCGAATAGAGCCCGATGTCTCGTTAAACCATCAATATGTGTCTGGTGTGGTCATTTCAGGGATAAAATATCCCTGGACTGTCCATATTTGAAAATGTGTACCTAAATCACCACAATCAGGCTAGGAGATATGCTCAGACAAAGAGTGAGGGAGGACAGAAGAGAGGAAGAATAAAATACACCTGAGAATAAAAACCAGAGCGCAGAAAGGAAGTATAAAACAGCTACCAGTCTGCCTGTTAGCTTGTTGTGAAATGGGTTAATATGACTAGAGAGAGAAGGAGGGAGGGAGAACAAAACAAGAGGGGCCCCTATTTAAAAGGAAATCAAAGAACAAATAGGTCTGACTAAAATAAAGTAGGAGGGAAAGTATGGCTAAAGAGGGAAAGGAGAAGGGGGAGGAGTAAGAGAGAGCGAATGAAGGGGGAGCGAGAGAAATAAAGGAGCGAGGGGGGTTTAGGTATTAGGTAAGTCTGGGCACGCAGACAGAGCTAAGCGAGGCAAGGTAACCAGATTCAGATGCCCAATACAAGTATAGCACGTTAAACCATACATACTGTACATTCTCCCTCTCCTCCTCCCTCACCACCCTATCGATCCCTCTCCTCCTCCCTCGCACCCCTATCACTCCCCCAATCGCTTTCCCTCTCTTCCTCCCTCACCCCCTATCGCTCCCTCTCCTCCTCCCTCACCCCCTATCGCTCCCTCTTCTCCTTCCTCCCCCTATCCTTCCCTCTTCTCCTTCCTCCCCCTATCCTTCCCTCTCCTCCTCCCTCACCCCCTATCGCTCCCTCTCCTCCTCCCTCACCCCCTATCGCTCCCTCTCCTCCTTCCTCCCCCTATCCTTCCCTCTCCTCCTCCCTCAACCCCTATCACTCCCTCTCCTCCTCCCTCCCCCTATCGCTCCCTCTCCTCCTCCCTCCCCCTATCGCTCCCTCTCTTCCTCCCTTTCCCCGTCGCGTCATCGCCAGTCTTCTCCTTCCTCTCCTTCTCCTCTCCTCCTTCTCCCTCTCACCCCCATCTTGCCCCCTCTCCTTCTTCTCCTCCCGCTCCTCATACCCCTCTCATGCCATTCTGTGCATCCAAGCCCCCTCTCCTCTCCTACAATGGTTTAATGAGAAAAAGCTGGTATGAAAATCCTGGCTAGAAGCCTACATAAACTAACAGCCATCTCACGACACAGGCAGCCCACAGAGAGAGAGGAGGGAGGGAGGGACGTCGAGAGAGAGGAAGGAGGAAGGGAGGGAGAATAGGGGAAAGATGGAGAAAGAGAGAGGTTAGGAGGGAGAATAGAGGAGAAAGGAAAAGACAGCAGGGGTAGGAGAGGCAGTCGTGGGGGAGAGACGGAAAGAGTAAGGGGTGAAAGGGAAAAGGGGAGAAAAAGAGCGAAGGGAGGGTTTGAAATCGAGGAATGAGGAATGCCCTCAGAGGGACACACACAGAGAGGGTCAGACACACACAAGCACTGAGTGAGGGACAGACACACGCGTACGGGGAGCAGGACAGACACACAGACAGACGGGAAGGGACTGATGCAAACACATCAGTAAAGATATCTCTCTATTTTCTCTCTTTCTCCCTCTTTGTCCGTCTCGGTTTCTCTCTTTTAACATTCTTTTACTTGCTACTTCTCCGCTCTTCCTCTCTTGACATCCCCTCCGTCTCTCCCTTCCCTGGCTTTCTCATTTTATCCTCCCTCTCCCTCCTCCCACTCTCCTTCTCCCCTCCCTGGCACCCTCACTCCCTCCCTCCCTCTCCTCCCTCACATAATAGGGAGTCAGTCTGTGGTTTTAACTGGCTTCATGTTCATTTGTTAACAAGGCCACTAGAGTCATGGGGGAAGAGCACTACACATGTCTGACAAAGACAAATAAAGAAATACAACAACAAATACCAGCACACACACATTCCCATACCCACCCAGAAGAACACACACACATCCATACACAGACACACACACACACACACAGATACACACGCATTCACGTATTAGACACACATAGCCGAATAGTTACACCATGTGCCTCACTTAAGTCAAAATGCAAAGAGACACATTTCTCAAACACTGACAACACAAGGGCACAAACACACACACAATACACACACACACAAATGCTGACAGGTCAGAGAAACTCTGTTCTTCAGTAACTCATACACTGTAGGATCCCCTGCCTGCTATAGAGAGTATTATGGCCAGTACTGGTGGAAGTATTACATAGTGAACATGGTGTCATGAGTATTGTCACATCATGGGGGAGATACAGTGGGGAGAACAAGTATTAGAATCACTGCCGATTTTGCAGGTTTTCCTACTTACAGAGCATGTAGAGGTCTGTAATTGTTTATCATAGGTACACTTCAACTGTGAGAGATGGAATCTAAAACAAAAATCCAGAAAATCACATTGTATGATTTTTAAGTCATTCATTTGCATTTCATTGCATGACATATGTATTACTTAACTTAATATTTGGTACAGAAACCTTTGTTTGCAATTACAGAGATCATACGTTTCCTGTAGTTCTTGACCAGGTTTGCACACACTGCAGCACTGCAGCACGGCCCACTCCTCCATACAGACCTTCTCCAGATCCTTCAGGTTTTGGGGCTGTCGCTGGGCAATACAGACGTTCAGCTCCCTCCAAAGATGTTCTATTGGGTTCAGGTCTGGAGACTGGCTAAGCCATTCCAGGACCTTGAGATGCTTCTTACAGAGCCACTCCTTAGTTGCCCTGTCTGTGTGTTTCGGGTCATTGTCATGCTGGAAGACCCAGCCACAACCCATCTTCAAGGGGAAGAAGGTTGTTGGCCAAGATCTCGTGATACATGGCCCCATCCATCCTCCCCTCAATACGGTGCAGTAGTCCTGTCCCCTTTGCAGAAAAGCATCCCCAAAGAATGATGTTTCCACGTCCATGCTTCATGGTTGGGATGGTAATCTTGGGGTTGTACTCATCCTTCTTCTTCTTCCAAACACGGCGAGTGGAGAGTACCCCCAAAAGCTATATTATTGTCTCATCAGACCACATGACCTTCTCCCATTCCTCCTCTGGATCATCCAGATGGTCATTGGCAAACTTCAGACAGGCCTGGACATGCGCTGGCTTGAGCAGGGGGACCTTGCGTGCGCTGCAGGATTTTAATCCATGACGGCGTAGTGTGTTACTAATGGTTTTCTTTGAGACTGTGGTCCCAGCTCTCTTCAAGGTCATTGACCAGGTCCTGCCGTGTAGTTCTGGGCTGATCCCTCACCTTCCTCATGATCATTGATGCCCCACGAGGTGAGATCTTGCTTGGAGCCCCAGACCGAGGGTGATTGACCGTCATCTTGAACTTCTTCCATTTTCTAATAATTGCGCCAACAGTTGTTGCCTTCTCACCAAGCTGCTTGCCTATTGTCCTGTATTCCATCCCAGCATTGTGCAGGTCTACAATTTTAACCCTGATGTCCTTACACAGCTCTCTGGTCTTGGCCATTGCGGAGAGGTTGGAGTCTGTTTGATTGAGTGTGTGGACAGGTGTCTTTTATACAGTTAACGAGTTCAAACAGGTGCAGTTAATACAGGTAATGAGTGGAGAACAGGAGGGCTTCTTAAAAAAAAACGAACAGGTCTGTGAGAGACGGAATTCTTACTGGTTGGTAGGTGATCAAATACTTATGTCATGCAATAAAGTGCAAATTAATTACTTAAAATTCATATAATGTGATTATCTGGATTTTTGTTTTAGATTCCGTCTCTCACAGTTGAAGTGTACCTAAGATAAAAATTACAGACCTCTACATGCTTTGTAAGTAGGAAAACCTGCAAAATCAGCAGTGTATCAAATACTTGTTCTCCCCACTGTACATAGGCTCATCAGTTAGAAGTTTAATGCGTTGCGTATCTTCATACAGTGCTCAGACAGACAGACAGACAGACAGACAGACAGACAGACAGACAGACAGACAGACAGACAGACAGACAGACAGACAGACAGACAGACAGACAGACAGACAGACAGACAGACAGACAGACAGACCTGCATACATAAAGGCATGTACACACACATGAACAAACACTTTTGCAGATTGACCAACTGTGCTGGACCTGAAGCCCAAAATGTATAATGATTAATTGACTGCAGTGAGAGACAGGATTACCTGCCATGACAACCACATGACACAGTAAATCAGTGTGTGTGTGTGTGTGTGCGTGTGTGTGTGTGTGTGTGTGTGTGTAAATCAGTGGCGACGACACTGGATGTGCCAATTAATGTGTGAATAACAACTCCTGTGATCTGAACATTGGGAGAGAGAGGGAGAGAGAGTGGGGGGAGAGAGAGAGAGGGAGAGAGAGAGGGGGGAGAGAGAGGGAGAGAGAGAGAGAGAGAGAGGGTGAGAGAGGGGGAGAGAGAGAGAGGGGGAGAGAGAGAGGGGCCGAGAGAGAGAGGGAGAGAGAGACGGGGAGAGAGAGAGGGAGAGAGAGAGAGGGAGAGAGAGAGGGAGAGAGAGGGAGAGAGAGGGAGGAGAGAGAGAGGGGGGAGAGAGAGGGGGAGAGAGAGAGGGAGTGAGAGGGGGAGAGAGAGAGCGATAGCGGCAGATGTAGACAGAGAGAGGGAGAGAGAGAGCGAGAGAGGTCGACAGAAAGAGGGAATAAGGGCGAGAGAGAGGTGTCAGTAACACAGTAGCACAGACATGTGAATACAGAACTCAGTAAGGGGCCTGTTCTTAATGAATAGCCCTCTTTTACCTGCTATAGAACACACATACACTAACTGATGAACAGGAATATGTGTCTGTGTTGAATCAGTCCTTGAAATGAGTCTCGAAGTCTTTGTTGGTTGCATAACATTGTTCAAAGTGTTAAGTGTTGTGGCCAACACATCCAAGGCAATCGCTGGGCTAGCATCTCTACGCACACACACACATGCACACAAACCCACACAAACCTGCTGACAACAGTAGGGTTCTAATATCCTTTGAAGTAGGGTGTGTATCAGATTCCCCCTTACTCCCCTCGTTTTCCCCAAACAAACACACACTCAAACTCATATTTTTGAAAACAAACACATCCAAAATACATAGCAGTCTGCACGCCATGTGAATCACACACATACATCACACACCAGCTACAGGGGATCGTTGCGTGCGTAACGACATATAAATAGTTAAACAAACAATGGGAATGCTATACTGCATGCGACTGGCTATGCCATGTAGCATCCCTCTGGAGGGATGGAGAGAGCGTTTGTCATTACCATACTTACATATATACATGACACATACATCCTGTACTGTAGTTCTGACACTGCACACAGACACGCCCACACCTGTGATAAGCATAGCATTTCTCAGCAATGATCAGACTCAGGCATCAAGCATTTCAAGACACATGAAATTCTCCAGAGGAACAGAGAGAGTAGGGAGAGGTGGAGGGAGAAATGGGAGAGAGGGGGGGAAGACATGAATTTCGAGAGAGAAAAGAGAGGAGAGGAAAAGGAGGGAGAAAATATGAAAATAAAGTAGCTGGGTACAGGGCAGTGGAGGCTGGTGGGAGGAGCTATAGGAGGACGGGCTCATTGTAATGGCTGGAATAGAATGAATGGAGCGCTATCGAACGCATCAAACATATGGAAAGCACATGTTCGACTCCGTTCCTTTCATTCCATTTCAGCCATTACAATGAACCGTCCTCCTATAGCTCCTCCTACCAGCCTCCACTGGTACAGGCCTAGTTTTTAACCTCTTAAAAATGCTCTCTGAAACCCCACTCTACTCTCCAACTGGGGGCCTTTCTTTCCTCTATCACCTCCTCTCACACTCTATTTCTCTCTCTCGAGCCAACACGAGGCGTTTAACTCGAGGGGAAGAGGAAGAAGAGCACAGTACATGTTCTGCTGATGAGCTGAGTGTTCCCTTCACCTTTCATTGTTTTATAGACTTATCGGATACATACACACTACCTCTATCTGTTCCTCTTACCGCTCCATCCCCAACGTGCATTTGTCCCTTGGAATAGTTTCATGCTCATCTATCTATCCTGTATTTCATTTCCCCAAAAAGTTATGAATTCACCAATGCGGTTTTTCCAAAGCCCAGATGTTCATTTTACAGCTCTCTTTCATGTTAAAGGCTACGTGGTTTCAGTTCGCTAATATTGCCCGTTTATTTTGTCAAGCAAACATTTGTTTCTTTCGTGTCATTTGTCTGCTGTCTGATCCTCTGAGTGGATGCGGTGTTTAGGAACTCATAAACATTATTCAGACACTTTACGTGGCAGATGTTTTCTTTTATTTCATCTAATTTCATTTTCATATCGCTGATTGTTTTGTGTTCCCGCTCCTCACCGCACCCGCTTGTCACGTGCTTCACTGTGGGTCATAGAGCTTGCGCGAATGCGTGCCAGTATTGGTGGGCACAGGTGCGAGCGCACCACTCTTCTGTTTTGGTTTGGAAATAGCCCCATACATGTCATTACTGGATATTTTTTGCTGTGATGAGAATTCAAAGGTATATAAGTCTGCCTTAAAATGATGTTCATCGTCGTTAATGTCTGCTAAGTGATAATGAGAACATGGTATATTGAGGTTTTGTGCCTGTTTTATGTATTTTTGCTGAGGGTTATTTATTAGGCTTTCTTCCCATAGATTGTTGATCCAAGGTTTGTCCAGGTTCTGGTCACGTTCCTCTGCCCAGGTGTTGCTGATGCCTGCCAGATCTAACAACGCCTGGATAGGTATTTTACGTATCCGCTAACCTCATCATATGGTATAGCAATCCGACTTGCACAGTTTGATGGAGGATGGGGAGGATGGTCCGAGCCTAGTACAACCTGCCTATGCCAAGTAAGTATGAGTACGATGATGTTCTCCGTGTTGCTCTACGACCCCTACAAGCATCAAAGGACTCGTCTGAAACCAGTACCGCCGATCTGCCAACTTCTTTCTGTAGTGTCCGAACAGTTTGGGCTACACACTAATATTTATTATTTTATTATTTATTAGGATCCCCAAATAGCTGCTGCCAAGGCAGTGGCTACTCTTCCTGGGGTCCAAACAGGAAACAACACAACAAATAAAATACATAAATATACACAGCACTACATTTACATTACAATTTAGTCATTCAGCAGATGCTCCCATCCAGCGCGACAAACAGCCAGTGCATTACTCTTAAGATACCCAGGCAAGACAAACACATATCACAGTCGTATCCCAACCACGTATCACATACATAATACAATACAATATGACCCCACTATGGAAAGCTGAGACACAAACACGTACATGGTGTTGTTGTTTTGCTCTAAGACGCTCACCAGCCTCACAACACTCGTCTGAAGGTAGCTCGGTATCAGTACCTATGGAAGTAGTTTAGTGCCCAAATGTTTTTGTAAAATATGGGCTAAAAATAAATAAAAATAATGTTCTAATCTTTCTCATATCTCTCAGATACAGGACAAACACTTTAAAACAAACATATTTATTTTTTGACCTTCTGTTTTTCCATGTATGAATCTGTTCAGTGTGTTATTATATGCGCTAATTGCATTACAACCAATGTTTCAACAAATAATTTGTATAGCTAAAAGGCTCCAAAAATGCCAAATCAAAAAGCTAAATGATCCTTGATATGACCATCTTAAAACAATTCCATATGCTAGCTTAGTCCCCCCTTTGATGTCTCTGCGCGCTAACTGACTATCATTGTGCTAACGCTAGTTAGCATTGACTCACAAAACTACCTCTAACTTCCTTCATACTGGATGCTGAGACATACAAATAGTGTCCATGAGTTCATCTGACTCTAGGGAAGTAGATAACTGGCTTCATTGCCAAAATCCCGAAGTATCCCTTTAGGGCCGTGAGACACCTTTCTTGCGTTTTTTCCCCCTTTTGTGCATATTCATATAATATACTTTACTGTCAATGGATAATATATGTTCCTGTTACTTAAGCAACAACTGTCAACAATAAAAAAACGTATCACAAAAAAAAGACACATTATCCCTTACACTCTCTCTCTCTCTCTCTCTCTCAGGCTCTTAACAGCAGATTGAAGGGGAGAAAGGAGGAGAGGAAAACAGGAGGACAACGTGGAGCAGAACATATTTTCTCCAGATTAAGTAAGTGTTCATTTCAACTTTTATTATCTTATACAGGAAATAGATACGGTGCATTCGGAAAGTGTTCAGACCCCTTGACTTTTTTCACATTTTGCTACGTTACAGCCTTATTCTAAAATGGATTAAATAATACAAATTCCTCATCATTCTACACACAATACACCATAATGACTAAATAACAACAGGAAAAAATCTAATTTGGCAAATTTATTACAAATAAAGAACAGAAATACCTTATTTACATAAGTATTCAGACCCTTTGCTATGAGACTCGAAATTTAGCTCAGGTGCATCCTGTTTCCATTGATCATCCTTGAGATATTTCTAGAACTTCATTGGAGTACACCTGTGGTAAATTCAATTGATTGGATATGATTTGGAAAGGCACACACCTGTCTATATAAGGTCCCAAAGTTGACAATGCATGTAAGAGCAAAAACCAAGCCATGAGGTGGAAGGAATTGTCCGTAGAGCTCAGAGAAAGAATTGTATTGAGGCACAGATCTGGGGAAGAGTACAAAAACATGTTTGCAGCATTGAACATCCCCAAGAACACAGATGCCTCCATCATT